>NC_063197.1:31360314-31365314 GCF_017589495.1 Alosa alosa | reverse complement strand
AGCAGATGAGTAGGTGGCTCCGATTCTGAACCCATTACCACGGTAACCGCTGTCAGCATGCTATTCTGGTGCGGCTCATGTTAAAAGAGCACTGAGAGAAGAGAGAGAGGAGAGGAGAGAGAGAGAGAGAGAGAGAGAGAGAGAGAGAGCAGAGGAGGGGAAGACAGAGAGGAGAGGAGAAGAGGAAAGGCGAGGGGAGAGGAGGGGAAGAGAGAAAGAGAAGAGGAGGAGAGAGAGACGAGATGAGAGGAGGGTAGGAGAGGAGAGGAGAAGAGAGAGACGAGATGAGAGGAGGGTAGGAGAGGAGAGGAGAAGAGAGAGACGAGATGAGAGGAGGGTAGGAGAGAGAGGAGAGGAGAGAAGGATGGCCAGAAACAGGAGTTTATTGACTGTGAAAGGTTAGGCAAGATAATAGGCTCTGAACACAGCTCAGAGCACAGACCCACTGGACTAATGGCTCTTAATAATGCCCACTAAGATGCACAATTACCTGCCCACACACACACACACACATACACACACATACACATACACACACACACACACACACACACACACACACACACAAACAGCCATTTCAATGGGAACATAAAGTATCAGACACAAGCAGGACTCAGTCTGTAAGTCTATAAAAACCCATGTATTAGCTGTGCCTTGGAAGAGGCCATAGACAGATTAAGTGCTGTTAAGTGACTATATATTGTCCCAATGTACAATACAATAAATTACATGATAATATGAACGCTCAATTCATGGAAGTAATGTGATGATAGCCCAGCAGCCTAATTGACATGATGTGATGACAGCTTATTTGCATGTGCCAGGCTGTGATTTCACTAGTTTTTCTAGGGCAATTCCACGCAAAACTGTCACGCCCAGAACGGCAATTAAATGCCATGGTGTTTGTATGATGCAAATGATTATGTGAAAAGTTCTAATGTAAGTTCTACAACCAAGAAGAGTGAATGCTCAAATTTCAAGTAATCATCATTCACATCGTACCATACCATGGCATTGTGTTGCCATTATGGACGTGACATTTCGCATGGAATTGCCCTCTGTCAGGATTAAGGTTAGAGGTTAGGATTAGGGTTATGGTTAGGGTTAAGGTTCATGTGTCATGACAGTGTCATGTGTTCATGACAGTGTCATGTCACTCTTATGTCGATACTGTCAAGTAAAGTGTTACCCAGTTTTCTTCTATGAGTCCAGTTAGTTTAATAGTCGTACAGCTCTAGTTTTGCCGCTCTGCTCTTTAGTTCCAGGGCTTACGATTAAAGGAGCTCTACTCTGGTCTGTTAGTCCTCTCTACGTTCAGATCCCGATAACATCTCTGTGTTCAGATCCTAGTAGCATTTCTGTGTTCAGATCCCGATAACATCTCTGTGTTCAGATCCCAGTAGCATTTCTGTGTTCAGATCTCAATAGCGTCTCTGTGTTCAGATCCCAGTAGCATTTCTGTGTTCAGATCTCAATAGCGTCTCTGTGTTCAGATCCTGATCGACTCTCTGTGGGGTGATGAGCCCTGCAGCTTCATACAATGAAGCTGATTTCTGCCAGTCCAAAGATTCACACTCACCCTGAGTCAAATCAGATTCACACTCACCCTGAGTCAAATCAGATTCACACTCACCCTGAGTCAAATCAGATTCACACTCACCCTGAGACAATTAAGATTCACACTTATCCCAAAGTCCTTTTAGGCAAGTCCCTCCACTCGGCGGCCATTTGACAACGCTTTTTTGGCACTCGTCGGTCATCCATTTCGGCAGAAATGCGCGTGCGCAAGGCTTCACGACACCAATCTTGCTCCAGCGGCGAGATCACAACACATGATTGGCATGATGTCTTCACAACACACCATATGATTGGCTCAATGTATTCACATGTTGACGTTTTGCCGAGGAAGGGGTGGGATATGTGTAGACAACGGCCATATTGGCGTTACAAACTAACCCCATGCATTTCTATGGAGTATTTTTTGAGTGCTGTGTCTCCACATTAGAAAGTCTCTGCTTATCCTGAGTCAAATCTACAGATGCCAGCTTATTGTGCTAGTGTTTGGTAGTCTAGGGCATGTACACAGGCTGGCGACCCGGGGACTTTGTATTGGGGGGCTATTGAAAACAAGAGCCAAACAGTTGGTAAAGTACTGCTCAATTTCAGCCATTATAGGAAGCGTGTTTATTTGAAAAAGGAGATGTTTTCTGTACCCCTGAGATTGTATTGTCATACATAACAATGCGCTGATGTGGTTTAATCTCATTCAAAACATTTGATTCCTAATGAAAATTTACTTGTAATGTGGAATTGAATAAAGTATCTAAAATGTGTGTGTGTGTGTATGTGTGTGTGTGTGTGTGTGTGTGTGTGTGTGTGTGTGTGTGTGTGTGAGTGAGAGAAAGAGAGAGAGAGAGAGAGAGAGAGAGAGAGAGAGAGTGTGTGTGTGTGTGTTTGTGTGTGTGTGTGTGTGTATCTTTGGGTTGAGCCATTAGGATGAATCAGGAGAGAGGGACATCGTCTTTGGGTCCTTGAATTGGTATTGAGATGTCTGCTGCAAAGCTGTGTGTGTGTGTGTGTGTGTGTGTGTGTCTGTGTGTGTCTGTTAATGTGTGTGTGTGTGAGTGTGTGTGTGTGTGTGTGTGTCTGTTAATGTGTGTGTTGCGTGTGTGTGTGTTGTGTGTGTGTGACTGTGTGTGGTCGTGAAGACGCATACAGATGAAGGAGGCAGACCGCTTTGGCTCATTGCCAAGATGACCAGCAGTATAAAATGCTGCATGCTGAACACATACACACACACACACACACAAGACGAGTGAAGGCATTTACCCCCACCCATCCTCCCCCCACCCCCACCCGTCGTATGCCCCTCCTGCCCCAACTCCCTCAGATAAGTGGTCTGCCTCTCAAGCTGAGGAGGGGGCAGTTATACGTCTTACTCACCCTCCTGAGTCATCGGCTCGCCCCTGTGTAAACTGTGTGTGTATGCGTGTGTGTGTGTGTGTGTGTGTGTGAGAGAGAGGGGTCAGTTAAGCACTCTATCTTCCTCTGTCTTTAACCGTTCAGTGCCCCCCACACCAGTGATGACCCCCACACACACACACACATCTCACAGAGAGTGAATCATGACACACACACACACTTTCTCTCTATTTTGTGCCTTGTCAGTGGTTTAAAAACAGTGTTTTGTGTAGACACCATTGCCCCGCATGACCCTTGCACTTTCACTATACGCCAATTAATTGCAAAAAATGGTCCAGCTCAAAATTCCTCAGATTACAGTTTTTCTCGATTGCTTTAATGCTTGTGTGTGTGTGTGTGTGTGTGTGTGTGTGTGTGTGTGTGTGTAAGCACTCTGGCCAAAAAGACACATTTTGCTTCCAAAAGGCTCTTACTCTCTCAAAACATTTAGAGTTTTTTCCAATTGCTAAAACAGAATTTTGCAAACTCGGCTGGTTTTTATAAAAATTCACACATAATTCACAAAACCCCACACCCAAACTGCAAAATACCTCATATATCCTGCAAAATGATAGCCTGACGAGCCAGACCCACATTAAAGTGTAGGGTCTAGGGACTCACCGTTGGCAGTGCTCAGTCCGAGGGGCGGGATAATCGGTTGTTTTTCAAATTCCCTCTGCACGCAATAGGACAGTGCTATGAGTCCCATGCGTTTTCCCACCAGCGGAGCTAGTTGGCTAGTTCAAACTTTGCCAACTTAAAAAAGCTTAACTCGTGTCACGCTGTTCGCCAACAGCAACATCCATCTTCTTTGTTTTCAAGTAGCAGGGAATTCAAGCCGAACCGTTGCAACTCTGCCATCAATCATTATCTTAAGCCCGCCTAACGTCTCTATACACGATGTGATTGGCCCTATCAAAGTTTATTTTTTCCAGCTCGCAAGCCAATGGAGAGTTGCTAGGTTCTAGGATCTTTAGTATGCTTTGCCATAATACTAAAATAGTTCAAATTATAGAAAATTCTTCACATGCACAGAAATATTTGCAGATACACACACATGCTGTTGAAACATTTATTTTTTTATTTTTCATCAAACAAGTCAATGCAACATATGCACATATATTGGTCAATTACCTCATGTAGTGTCATTTTGAATAGCAGTGTTTTGAAATGTCAAACATTGTTGTGTCTTATGCAGAGAACAGTGTCATTTAAGACCTACAGTAAGCACCCAGACAATTTCATTGAACTACAACTTGTAATATTTTATTGAAATAGACCTAGAGTAAACACCTTTTGTACTGTTTTCTTCACCAAATAGGCAATACAGTACTTTCTCTAAATGTGCTTTAGATCCATACTTGCAAATAGACTAGGCAGGATTTTGGAAAATGTGCTTATTTAAAGTCCCAAAGGCAAATCATGTTAATTTTTTGGCATACAACATTTTTAGGGGTTTTGAAGGTTGCTGAATTCAAATCTTCTGTATGCCAGGCTCAAAAATGTCCCATAATGCCTCAAAATGGAGAAATCCAATATGGCCGCCGCCGCCAGATCAAAATCTAATGAATCACTTATCTTTTGGACTGTACAAGGTAAAAACCTGAATGTAATGTGCTTTTATAGGTTTTCACATATAGAGAATTCAATGCCATGCTCAGATTTAAGATCAAGACTAGAGAAAATGCTTGAAATTAATAATGATAATGAATAATTCATGAAAAAGAGGACCATGAAACAGGTTGATGGCTTTCTGAAGAATTTACTTGAAACATGTTTAGAAGCAAGGTTGATTACTGTATTTTAACTATCTATTTATATTATTTATCTGTATTTTAACTATTCATTTAGTAAATAGCAAATAGCAACACAGAACAGACATGGTATCTCTTATGGATAAGGAATGATTGCTGATTGAAGAATTGTGCAAAAGAGGTTCACACAGGTTTATCAGAGATTCAGAATATATGTTTTCCTTTTGTTTAGCACAGGGAAACCAATAGAGTTTGGGCTCTTTGAATGACATCTGTGTTAACTGT
>NC_063197.1:31340314-31345314 GCF_017589495.1 Alosa alosa | reverse complement strand
CAGCAGGGCAGCCTCGTCTCTATCTCTCAGCAGTGAAGGCTTTCTCTGTGTGTGTGTGTGTGTGTGTGTGTGTGTGTGTGTGTGTGTGTGTGTGTGTGTGTGTGTGTCTTTCGGTCTCTCTATCTGTCAGACAGCAGTGAGAGAGAAAGTCTGGAATCTTCCGTCTCTGGCACGATCCAGAGTGAGATTGCTCAACAACCGCCAACAGGAATAGATCCTGGCCAGACCAGACTCACCTACTCACCTCTGCCACAGATACACGCACACACACAAACACACACACACACACAAGAGATATTTAGGGAGCAGATGCTCAGCCCCAGAGCCAAAATAGGAGCTAAGTACAGAGGAAGTACTTACAGACACAAACACACAATCCCACACACACTCACTGAAATAACATCTATCCCAGGAGAGAGTGTTATATCAGAGAGAGTGTTATATCAGAGAGAGTGTTATATGGAGATAGTGTTATATCAGAGATAATGTTTATGGAGATATTGTTATATGAAGAGAGTGTTATATGAAGATAGTGTTATATGAAGAGAGTGTTATATGAAGAGAGTGTTATATCAGAGAGAGGGCCAGATGTACTAACGCTTTTGCACCCACTTCAGGCGTATTTGTTTCGCAATGTGCGTGTAAAATCATTGCGAGGTATGTACAAACAGGCCGCAATGATGTAAAAGCACAAACTGCTTGTCTGCTTGAAAGTGGCAGATTGCGTTTGTCATGTCATGCATATGCATTCATGGGAGGATCCAGGGGAAAGTGGGAGTTTAGCTGTAAAAGATGGGAGGGAAGAGTAAAAGCCTAATTATGTATTCAGCGGTACAGTATGTACAAAGACTGCTCCTGAAAGCCGCGTCTATTTTGCCTAAATACTTCCGCCTTGTAAAAGCAGGTGTTAATCAAATTGCAATTCAATGCGTCAATAAGAGAACCTTTCAAAAGACAACAGAATCACTATTTAGAGCACCAGTTTTGTGGTGAAAGTATTTGTACTACCAAAAGCAACCTTAACTTTTCGTTGGCCTTTCACTTTCACGTCATTCACTTAAACTTTCCTACTTGCTAGATTTGACCAATCTTCCATAGCCTTTGTGCACAAGTAGTTTGAGTAGAACTACTGATCTTCATTATCTCCCTGCTTGTTTACATCTTATCATGTATGGTATTATTTCATGATCGCTAAACATTTGATTCTTTTTAATGTTGTCATCAGTTAACTTCATTCAACTGCGCTTGTATGTAGGCTGCCATTCAGTTGTGGGCGTTAAGAAATTGCGTTTATGGGTGGAGAAAGGCAGAGAAAGGCAGTTTACACTAAGGATTGAGCGATTGATAAATGACGGAAACTTGGGTCTGGCAGCGTTAAGCAATCTCGCGGTGTGTCCATGGCCTTCACGTTCGCAAATAATCACGTACATCTGGCCCAGAGTGTTATATGAAGAGAGTGTTATATGAAGAGAGTGTTATATTAGAGAGAGTGTTATATGAAGAGAGTGTTATATCAGAGAGAGTGTTATATGAAGATAGTATTATATCAGTGAGAGTGTTATATCAGAGAGAGTGTTACAGCGGGAAAAATAAGTATTGAACACGTCAAAAAAATAGAGTAGAGTTATGAGTAAAAAAGTGGAATGGCACAGGAAAAAAGTATTGAACACGCTAAGAAAAAGCAGTACACAAAGGCAAGGAATGGCAAGGAACAAACTTGAATTTATAAGTAGTTAGAGAGTAATTATCCCTCCTATCTGTGCAAATTAATATAAGCTGGCTTAGTACATACTGATGGGCTATAAAAAGGTTTTTCCTTACCAAGGTGTCACACAAGAAACATTTCATGATGGGTTAAAGCAAAGAACTCTCGCAAGAGTTATTGTTGCAAAACATATCAATGGAACTAGTTACAGATGCATTTCAAAACTTCAAAATCATTCAATAAGCAGTATTGGAGCCATTATCTGCAAGTGGAAGGAACATCACTGCATCATTAACCGGCCATGCACAGGATCTCCTTGCAAGATTTCGAACCAGGAAGTCAGAAGGATTGTCAGAAGAGTAGCCCAAGAGCTAAGGACCACTTGGAGAAAGCTCCAGAAAGACTTGGATGCAGCAGGTACAATTGTTAAAGAGAAAATCATAGGTAATGTACTCCACCGCCATGGCCTCTATGCACGCTCACCCCGCATGACTCTATTACTGAAGAAAAACATGTCAAAGCTTGTTGAAAGCTTGCTACACAACATTTGGACAAGCCTATGAAATACTGATAGAATGTATTCTGGTCAGGCGAGAACAAAATTGAACTTTTTGGATGTCATACTACACACCATATTTGAAGGAGAAATGGCACTGTGCATCACCCTAAAAATACCATACCAACAGTGAGTTTTGGAGGTGGTGGCATCATGGTGTGGGGCTGTTTTTCATCTCATGGTACTGGCGGACTTCTTACAGTTGAAGGAATAATGAATGGAGCCCTTTTGTTCCAGGAGAATCTTGCCATCCACCAGGATGATGAGGATGAAACATGGCAAGACCTTCCAGCTGGACAATGATCCAAAGCATTCAGCAAAGGCAAGGGCGTACTGTAGGTTTAGTCTGAGCTTTGGTGGGGACACTACCCACTAACCCCATCCCCCCAACCCTGATTTTAATATGTACAGATATGTAGGCTATATTTAACATTTAAAATTTATTTGATTTAGTCTGTTATGAAGTCATGCATATAATTTAAGCACAGAGCAGTTTTAAGAAACTTAAATACATGCATGCTTAGCATTTTGTGAAATCATTAAGGCTACATTGACAAAGTCTTAACCGTGAGCTGCCTGTATATTCTCTGATTCTAATATTTACAGATATCTAGGCCAGTGTTTCCCAAAGACTGGGTCGCGACCCACGGGTGGGTCACAGCAGGAGATTTTATATGGGTCATCAGCACAATTTATGTTGTCTAATAGGCCTAACTTATACCATTTAGCCAGGAAAGCTATCAGTTTTCTATTAGGATATAGTTTGTTAACTACAGTCACGGCCCTCTGTGCAATTTTGCATTTAGAATAGCTCTGAAACTCGGGGGCGAACATGTCGCACAGGGGACAGCCTGGACATCTCACTCGCAAAATGAAACATTTCTGTGGGGCGCCTGCCATGGACCTCGCAGTTGCAAAATGCAAGGGACATGAATCAGCCTATTTGCACAAATCTTTTGACTATTGCGCAAAAGCCTCTTGTTCTGATATTTATTTATTTCACATTCTTACAACATAGCTTGTCACAACATCAATACACGACCTTGGTACGGCCTACAAACTAACGTTTAACTCCAGAGGAAAATGCGGATTCAATTTTACAAATAAAGAAACCTCCACAAATAGGCTACAATATAATAACTTGAGTGACTTGCTATGTTTACATAGGAATTGACGGTGTTATGGATCCATTTGTCTGCAAGGCAACGTAGCCTACAACATCACTCTTTAGAAATACAGGAACAGCTTACTATGCTGAAGAGTGACGACTGCAGAGCATGCAAGAATACCCCCAAGAAAAGTTTGAGAACCTGTGGCCTAAAACAATATGGTTGCATGCAGGTTGCATGTTAGATCTGAAGTGAAATGGGTCGCGATGGTCTGTCATTTTTAAAAAGTGGGTCCCCAGAAAAAAAGTTTGGGAAACACTGATCTAGGCGATGCAAGCACAGCTCAGTTTTAAGAAATGCTTAAAACCGAAAGACCATGTTGAATTTTGCTACAATTTATTTAAAAACCGGAATACTCTGGAACAGCTAACTATACACGAGAATGCATTACACCGTTGTGTTTGGTAAGGTCTGCTGTTTATTCTGATATATGGTTTGTCATGTGTTGTGTGAAGAGTGTGTAGGCCTACGATATTCCACCGAGACAAATGGATGTGGAGATGGGCGCAGAGAATAATTATTACATCTCTTGAAGTTTTTTTTCTCACGAACTGTTTATCACAGCAAATAGTGGCTAGCTAGCACCGTTTAAAAGCTGAGAAAAGGCTCTTTCGTGTGACACATGTGTAATGAGTAGCCTAATTCTCGAGGAGAAGAATGGGTGAATTTGGACACACTTCATATTCCTTGTAGTGAAGTGAAGCTGAAGCACTGCGCCATGCTGCGCAAGAGACTGCGGCTCACTGGTAGTTATTATACACATCAGCGCGATTTACCCTTATAGGCTACTGCACATTACAAGATCTGTACGAGATGATCCGCAGCACTGAAGTGAGAAATGATTTAACTCTGTGTAGCGCATGTGAGCAATTTTTCCCCCATTTCAACCTGAATATTGGTGGGGACATTTCAGTCGTAATTTGACATTGGTGTGGACACGTCCTTCGGTCCCCACGCAAATCTACGCCCCTGAGCAAAGGAAACTCAGAGAAAGGAAATCAAGGCCCTGACTTCAATCCAATTGAATAGTTTAGGAAGTTAACTAAAGATCAGGATTCACTAGAGGGACCCCTAGAATCTTCAATATTAAAAGACTATCTGTTTAAAAGAGAAGAGGAGAGGAGAGGAGAGGAGGTGAGAGGAGAGATGAGAAGAGAAGAGGAGAGGAGACGAGATGAGATGAGATGAGATGAGAGAAGAGAAGAGAAGAGAAGAGGAGAGGAGAGGAGAGGAGAGAAGAGGAGATGAGATGAGATGAGAGAAGAGAAGAGAAGAGAAGAGGAGAGGAGATGAGATGAGATGAGATGAGATGAGATGAGATGAGATGAGAGAAGAGAAGAGAAGAGAAGAGAAGAGGAGAGGAGATGAGATGAGATGATGAGATGAGATGATGAGATGAGATGAGATGAGAGAAGAGGAGAGAAGATAATGAGTGAGGACTCTTTTGGGCCTTTCTTTAGCCCGGGTCAGGTCTTCATCCGATATGGCACCGGGCCCGATTCTGTAGAGCAACAAAGATAGGGGACAAGTGTGAGGATGAGAGAGAGAGAGAGTAGGTGTTGAGAGAGAG
>NC_063197.1:31320314-31325314 GCF_017589495.1 Alosa alosa | reverse complement strand
ATTGCAGTCCACTGTTGGTCAATTGTGTTACTGCTTTTGAGTGTTTAACTGCATCTTCTTAGTGAAGTTGTGACTTTTGTGTGTAAAACATTTGTAATGGGGGTGGCCTCCCAATTTGGTCAGGTCACTTTGTGTGTTGCTGAATCTTTACATACATTAACTGTAACTATAACTGTTACAGTGTGTGAGTGTTGACAGGTCCCAGGTCCAGCCTCTCTGTGTATCACTGATGAGGTTGCTGACACTGAACATCACGGCTAGGCAGAGACTAACATGCAGCAGCTCAGCATCTCTCCCCAGTGATCCGTAACACACACACACACACACACACTCACACACGACACACCATCACCATTCATCCATGACAAACCCTAACACACATACATTTATGACACACCATTCAGCCATGGCAAACCAATACACAAACAGACACACACACACACACACACACACACACACACATACAAACAGACACACCCAGCCAGACAAGCCAGACTTTGCAGCGGGAAGAGCCATATTTCCATTTTGATAAGATGTGATTGTGGGTAAGCGGATGTCATTCCCACAGAGCCAAGCTGATAAAGGCAGTACACCTCACTGCTGGAGAAGCAGAGGAGAACAGAGAAGGAGAGAGAGAAGGAGAAGAGAGAGAGAGAGAGAAGGAGAGAAAGAAAGAGAGAATGAGGAGAGAGAGAGGCGAGAGAGACAGAAGGAGGAGAGAGAGAAGGAGAGGAGAGAGAGAAAGACAGAAAGAATGAGGAGAGAGAGAAGGAGAGGAGAGAAAGAAAGAGAGAGAACAAAAGGAAAGAGAGAATGAGATGAAACAACGAGAGAAAGAGAAAGAATGAAAATGAGAGACAGACAAAAAGGGGAGAGAGGAGAGAGAGAGAGAAAGGAAAGAGAGAGAAAATGAGGAGAGAGAGACAGAGAGAGAGAGAGAGAGAGAGAGAGAGAATGAGCGACACGCCTCCCATTCAACCTGCACTCAGCACCTCTGCAATCTGTTTGCCCCATCATCGCAAACCACCGGAATTTACTGGAACCATTCCGCACTCAAACCAGAATGTTTCCTCTTATCACGCCACACAAAGGCTGCCGCAAACAGCTGCCATTACAGTACGTGTTCCAGCTCGCAGCCTAAGTAATACTATTGTGGCTGTTTATCCTGCATCTGCGCTGCTTCTACGACGTTCCGGAGCCTCGGTGAGGTTCCGCAGCAGGCGGAACTCCATCAATGAGGAGGGTCAGTGTTTGAGTTCCCGGGTCTCTCGAATCAATAAATCAATATCAGCCTGCACCACACAGCCTGAAAGGCATGCAGACACTATGATTGCTTAGATGCTGGGCTCTGTCATGAAGACATATGTGTGTGTGCGTGTGTGTGTGTATGTGTGTGTGTGTGTGTGTGTGTGTGTGTGTGTGTGTGTGTGTGTGTGTGTGTGTGTGACAGGTACACAGTAATCTATGAAATGTCACCGAGAGATGAAGATGACTCCATGAAAAGCCTCAACAATGGGCAGAAAGGCTTTTTCAGTGCAGCGCTGCAGAAGTTGAAATATTGAAAAGCTCTTCAGAGTGGTCCAATTACGATTCTTCTTCTTGAAGGGAGCAGGAGAGGTGCTTAGCTGTCCAAACAGACTCCCACTGAGGCCTGCATAGAGAGGTTGGGGGGCAGCATGTGTGTGTGTGTGTGTGTGTGTGTGTGTGTGTGTGTGTGTGTGTGGGTGGGAAGGCATGTTGTGTGAGTATGTGTGGTTTGAGTGCAGCAGCAGCAGCAGAGACATCTGTGTATCAAGCAGTGAGTGTGTGTTTGTGTGTGTGTGTAGGCCCACGTGACGACCCTGCAGACTGGCTAAGCCAGCGTCCACTGAGAGATTGGAGGCCCTGCTGGGTAGGAAATGAAATCTTTGCCAAGGTCAACAGTCTGCCAGCTCCTCTAACAACGCCAAACACACACTCTTCCCACCCCACAGGGACACACATTGACACACCTGCAATCACTATAAAAGATGGTGCTGTGTGTGTGTGTGTGTGTGTGTGTGTGTGTGTGTGTGTGTGTGTGTGTGTGTGAGTGTGTGTGTGAGAGTGTGTGAGTGTGTGTGTGTTTGAATGTGTGTGTGTGTGTGTGTGTGTGTGTGTGTGTGTATGTGTACAAAGGTGTATGCATGTTCATGTAGGTGTGTAGGTGTATTTGTGTCTACACACACAGGTGTTCACTGAAGGATGTGATCATACGAGTATTGTGTGTGTGTGTGTGTGTGTGTGTATGTGTGTGAGTGAGTGAGTGAGAGAAAGAGAGAGAGAAAAAGTGTGAGTGTGTGAGTGTGTGTCCTTCCTCCTGGTGGTTAGGTAATGACCCCATTCAAACTGTAGCTGGTTTGCTGCCTGTGGCCCACAGTTTCAGGATTCGAGGGGGGGTGCGCAGGTGGCCTTTAAACACACACACACACACACACACACACAGTGTCTCCACAGCTGCCCCTGCTCCCTCAGGTGAAAAAACACCGCAGGGAGAAAAACACCATTCCTCCATTTACCTATACACACACACACACATACACCATGTACCTGTACACACCGACACACACACAACCACACCACACACACACCATGTACCTGCACACACACACACACACCATGTACCTGTACACACCGACACACACACAACCACACACAGCCACACCACACACACACCATGTACCTGCACACACACACACACAGACACACACACACACCATGTACCTGCGCACACACACACACACACATACACGCACACCATGTGCCTGTGCACACACGCACACCATGTGCCTGCGCACACACACACACCATGTACCTGCGCACACACACACACCATGTACCTGCGCACACACACACTCATACACGCACACCATGTGCCTGCGCACACACACACACCATGTACCTGCGCACACACACACACCATGTACCTGCGCACACACACACTCATACACGCACACCATGTGCCTGCGCACACACACAGGGGCGCAGCTACCCATTTTTGAGGGGTATGCAACAACAATTGCCCCCAAAAAAAAACACAAACTAAAGCAAAACAAAGGCATTAGTGTCTATTGAATTTGTTTTAAAGAAATGCTGCCAATTTGATGTTTAACTTGATGTTATACTTGATAAGTAGGCCTATTGATAAATGGTGCATTGCCACTTTAAGAGAGTCTAAACGGTTCTCATAACGTCCTTTGCCAGCTTTTTTGCTCAATGGATAAGGCTGATAGGCAATCCTAGCCTTGTTTGTTTGCACCACATTGACAACACAATATTAAGTTATTACAAAGAGCCTTCATTGTTAGGATATTGAAAACATGTAATGAGTTGCTGTAGTACGACATTTCTGTTTTTCAGTTGGCCATTAAAAAGTGCAGTATGAGCATGGTAGCCACCCTGGCTATCTGAATGGAATCGGCTATGTTTCAATCGGCGTTATGTAACAAGCTAGTTAGTTAACATTCATATTCTTGACCTCAAGTACAGGCGTCATCACTTCGTCCTACCTGGTGCCCGTTTCCGCGATCCACTTATTTAACTGCTGTTGCATCCATTGACATACCATCTCCTTTCCTCTCTTTTCTATGTTTAGCCCCGACAGCTTTTTTTTGCTGTATCCATCTTTTCCATAGACGGCAACTCACTCACTCAAGAGGCCTACCTGTTTCACCAGCCACTCTAATTCTCTTCTATGTCAAAATTTCATGATGGAATCTTATGATAGGGCGCCTACTTCAGCCTGTTAGTCCTCTAAATGTTATAGAACATTGAGAAAATGTTGAAATGATTTGAAAACGGGACAGCAGTAGCTACATATAGAATATACCAAATATTATTTATTTTACTGACGCTTTGGCGCCCCCATGGAGTTGCGCTCTATGCGCCGCATATAGCGATACCCACTTTGCGCCCACTGCACACACACACACTATGTACCCGCGCACACACACATACATGCACACCATGTGCCTGCGCACACACACACAAATTAAGCGTACCTCCGCGCACACACACACCATGTGTACCGCGCACACACACCTGGTTGGTTGATCAGCACACCATGTGCTCACATACACACACCATGTACCCGCACACACACACACTACAAGCACGTTATCACCACATAAAGCCTGGGCAAGACACACAGGGGCGCAGGGCTACTCATTTTTGAGGGTATGCAACAACAATATTGGCGCCTTCAAAAATACAAACTAAAAGCAAAACAAAAGGCATTAGTGTCTATTGAATTTGTTTGAAGAAATGCTAATTTGATGTTTAACTGATGTTACACGATAAGTAGGCCTATTGATAAATGGCGGCATTGCCACTTTAAGAGTTCAAACGGTTTCATAACGCCCTTTGCCAGCTTTTGCCCTTTGGGGTTTATAAGGCTGGATAGGTTAATTTCCAGCCTTGTTTGTTTGCACCATTATTGACAAATAATAATATTAAGTTATTACAAGAGCCTTCATTGTTAGACATTGAAACATGTAATGAGTTGTCATACATGACATTTCTTGTTTTCAGTTGGCTATTGTGCGCAGTATTGAGTGCACACTCTAGTTATCTGAATGGAATCGGCTATGTTTAATCGGTATTATGCTTAACAAAATCCAGTTAGTTATCCATATTTGCGAGCCTCCCAAGCACAGACGGCCATCACTTTAAATCCTTACCTGTTGCCTTCAAATTCACTTATTTAACTGCTGTTGCATCCATTGACATGCCATCTCCTTTTTCCCTTTTCTATGTTTAGCCCCGACAGTTTTTTTTTTTTTTTGGCGCTGTATCCATCTTTTTCTCCATAGACTGCAACTCACTACCCTTCAGAGGGCCTACCTCCAAGCTCACTCTTCAGCGCCTCACGGGCGCCCCACTCCTCTTCTATGTCAATTCTATGATGGAATCTATGAGATAGGGAGTGCCTTTACCTAGCCTGTTAGTCCTCTAAAAATGTTATAGAACATTGAGAAAATGTT
>NC_063197.1:31237814-31310314 GCF_017589495.1 Alosa alosa | reverse complement strand
AGTTAGTAAGTAAATATATCTTTTGATCCCGTGAGGGACATTTGGTCTCTGCATTTATCCCAATCCGTGAATTAGTGAAGCCGAACCGGCAAGCCCAAAGGCCGAAGCCCTAACCAGTAGGCCATGGCTGCCCCAAAAGGCAGCATTTGAACATTAAACCACACAATGATCCAAAACATACAGCCAAACAAGGCAAGAAATGGTTAACAGAGAACAATATTAATATTTTAGAGCGGACCTCAATCCGTCAAAAAAGTGAGCACAAGGCCAAAGTGATGGCAAATAATCGTTCCTGCCTCAAACCCCAGATTGCTGCTAAAAAGGTGCAGTCTACAATCATTGTGGAGAATGAAGAGGCTTGGTGGGTATTATATGAACCATTTTGAGAGCTGTGGTGATAAATAAAGATGTTTCCAGTGATTGTTTAAAAAGGGTATGAATAATTTTGAACACACAATTTTTCATAAAAATGTTAAAAAAGATAAAAACACTTTTTTTTTATTCCATGTTTTTACCACATTGTCTTGCAACCTTTTGGCATGTGCAAGTGTCATTTTAAGTAAGAACAAACATATTGGTCAAGAGAAAATCAATATTTGCCAGGGGTATGAATAATTTTGTTCTTAACTATATCTTAAGTCTAAAAAGTGAACATCCGAATGAACTGCTTGTCAAATTAAAAGATAGCTAGGCTATCATCCGAGGCGGACAGAGTACACAGCTTCATTACTTGAGTAAAAATACAGATACCCTTTGCTAAATTTTACTCAAGTACAAGTAAAAGTACAACAGTCAGATGTCTACTTAAGTAAAAGTACTGAAGTACTTGTTTTTAAAAGTACTTGAGTATCAAGAGTACAAGAGTAGCCTACATTTTCTAAATATTGCATTACTACTGACACAGTGCTTACATTTACAGTATGTACAGAAACGTCCTACATGGAGTTATGAAACATGTTAATGTTAATACCTTGTATATGTACATGTATTTAAAATACGTATTTCAAACACAAAATACAATTTTGTAATTGAAACACTTGAAGCGAAAACTATCATTAACTTTTTCAGAAAATTGAAATAGTCTGGCGAGGTGGGGCCACAGGTTGGCACATTCCCGGGATGGACCTGCGTCTTCATCAATTGTTTAGGTCCATGGTTTTAAGTCTCTTATCTAAATCTGACCATGGAGTTGACTTTATGAAAGCTTAAGATGATTGCTGATAGGCTGTCCCAATCAGTGGCGCCTGCACAATCCAATCACGTTTGAGAGGGAAACAACAAATTGAGGGTTTCCAAGATTTTTCTTTTTTCCTTTTTTTTTTAGAAGTAGTAACGGGTAGTCACGGTTATGGATACAAATGTAGTGGAGTAAAGAGTAAATACTGTCCGGCTCTGGCTATCATAAAAAAGTTGCATTGTTTGCATGATAAAATGTAATCAGGTAATCCCCAACAATGTAACTGTAATCTAATTACACAATTTTTTTATTGTAATCTGGGCTGATTATAGTTACTTGATTTTTGTAATCTGATCAGAGATGGCAAAAGTACTCACTTCCCGTACTCAAGTAGAAGTACAAAATATTGTGTTAAAAATACTCTGGTAAAAGTAGAAGTAGTGATTTAACTTCTTTACTCAAGTAAAAGTAACAAAGTACAAGGATGGAAATTTACTTAAAGTATAAAAGTAAAAGTAGTCTTGTGAATGACAACCATTTTTTATGCAACGGTACCTGGACCACACAAATGTTACTAGAGTGCAAGTGTGGCAGTCTCTCTTTTTAAATCTTCCCATAACCTGTTGGGCCATTTCTAGGCCCCCCAACATTGCACTGCCTACTTCAGAGGGCAGTGTGTTCTTTTGGCCTACCATCAAATGCTGGACATCTTTAGAAAGCTAAGATCCTGTAGTTTCTTAGGAAGCACTGGCACAGAGTTACAGAGCCTGCGGGATAACAAGCATCTCTGAACTGACCACATTTCAGCCCTCTAGGTCACTTGATATGGTTTTTGAAACACAACTGAGCCCTAAAACCAGGTCTTGAGAAGCTGTGTGCAAAAGTAGATCAATATAGAATGAAAAATTAGTACTTTAGACCATTGTTTGCCAAGGTATGCTCATGCGTTTTGTAATGCCCTATGGAAACTCCACATAGGACTTTTGGTTACCCAAAATGCATACTGACAATAAAAGTATGCATTTCTGAGGTTTCTTGTAGACTATTTGGATTGTATGTCAGGTTCTGATATGACTACACAAAATGGAATAATTACACGAAAGTCTCTATTTTTGCATTTTCTTTGTTGGCTTCTTGGGCTTCTGCACTACTAATATTGGATAAAACAACATGAATATTTAATTCCTATGGATTCCTGTGAATATTTCAAGACCAGGAATGTAGTGAGAAAATAAGAGGTGGGTAAACTATGAATTCTGTGATCACGGTAAAGTGGACTGCGCCATGCGGTATCAGATTTTTAGAAAAGGCATTTAGAACATGTTTGATGATGGTGGAGTTATTGTACAATGCTTATAACAATACAAGTGGCATTAAGTGGTTCATAGAGTGTTGATGTGTACATATTGTTATTGTGGATAATACAGTGTGATTTTTAAATGTTAACAGTTGTAATTGGTGAATAAACTCTTTTGAGAGGTGGATACACTCTAATAAGAGGTGGATAAACTATTTCTGAAATTTCAGAGGTGGGTAAACTGTGTTTACTGCATAAATTATAAACGTTTATTGCGTTTAGCCTCCACTACATCTCTGTTCAAGACCCAATGCTGCATATTGCTAAGGGTATAGGCTACACTGCAGCTAGAAGTTAGGGAAGCACCAAAGGCGAGGCATAATTGAGACATTCTACTACGTGCTAACGTTAACGTTACTGCCATCAAGCTGCAATGATTTGCCGCGGATGACTGCTGCCCAAATCTGTCGAGTCATCTTGTAGTGGTGCGTCAAGTGCAACGTATATTCCCATTCACTATTGATGACGCAAAAAATAATAACTCCACTGAAATTATTTAAAACTAAAGTAACAAGTCAGTTTTGTAAAATGTAAGGAGTAGAAAGTACCGATATTCGTGTTAAAATGTAAGGAGTAAAAGTAAACAGTCGCCCCCAAAATAAATAGTAAAGTAAAGTAAAAATATCTGAAAAATATACTTGAGTACAGTAACAAAGTATTTGTACTTTATTACTTCCCATCTCTGAATCTGATTACGTAATCCAGATTACATGTAATCCGTTACTACCCAACCCTGCCTGTATGGGATGAGAGAGAAGGGCAAGTCTGTCACCTATCAGCCCAGCAAATTAGTGGTGTGTGAGTGTGTGTGTGTGTGTGTGTGTGTGTGTTTGAGAGAGAGAGAGAGAGAGAGAATACTCAGAAGGGCAACTCTGTCACCATTCAGCCCAGCTTTAATACAGTGTGTGTGTGTGTGTGTCTGTGAGATGAACAGAGCTTGTATTGGGCATCTCTCTTGTCCCTAATAATTTAGAGAATAAAAAGTACACAGGGACTAAGACTGACTGACTGCACCATGGCGACTACAGTAAACGTCAAACACCACCAACACACCTGGGAACACACACACACACACACATACAGAGGGGAGAACCCAGTATGAATGGCGTATCAGGTGTTAGATTATTCTCGAGTGTGACATTGTGATTCCCTGCCCTATGGCCTGCTTTATTCTCGTCTGTACAGCGTGTGTGTGTTTGTGTGTGTGCCTTGTCTGGTCAAAGCCAAAGCTGTTATCAGAGGCCTGCAGACTGGCCTTACACATACTGTCTCCCTTCCCCTCATTGTCAGTGGTGTGTGTGTGTGTGTGTGTGTGTGTGTGTGTGTGTGTGTGTGTGTGAGCGTCAGTGGTGTGACCTTATAGAAGAGGAGAAAAACCCCCCCAAAATACTCTAGCAGACTTGCAGTGAATGACTTGTGTGAGTGCATGTGTGTGTGTTCCTGCACCAACTTGCAGAAACACACACACACACTCACACACATAGACACATGCACAGTGTGAGCTGACTTTTCTTCATGTAACGTTGCGTTGAGACTTTTCTTCATGTAATGTTGAGGAATTGTCAGGTTCTAAATGTGCATCATAACGTCTCTATGTGCGTCATGTTCTAAGTGCTGCGCATCATAACGTCTCTCTATGTGCGTCATGTTCTAAATGCTGAGCATCATAACGTCTCTATGTGCATAATGTTCTAAATCTGCATCATAACGTCTCTATATGCGTCATGTTCTAAATGTGCATCATAACGTCTCTATGTGCGTCAGGTTCTAAATGCTGCTCATCATAACGTTTCCATGTGCATCATATTCTAAATGCTGCGCATCGTGACATCTCTGTGTGTGTGTGTGTGTGTGTGTAACGTCTGTGTGTGTGTGTGTGTGTGTGTGTGTGTGTAACGTCTGTGTGTGTGTGTGTGTGTGTGTGTGTAACGTCTGTGTGTGTGTCAAAACCAGCTGCCAGTGTGGAGGAGAGAGGAGCTTGAAAGCCAGTGTGGCTTCATGTTACTGATGCAGAGCTAGATACAGAATGCAGCACAGAGCACATCTCTCTCTCACTCAGTCTCTCTCTCACCCTCTCTCTCTCTTTCATTCAGTCTCTCTCTCTCTCTCAAAGCAGTTTTACTCAGCACAGATTCTCCTTCTCTCTCTTTCTTTCACTCAAAGCAGGTTCTCTCTATCTATGTTTTCCTCAGCACAGATTCTCTCTCTCTTTTTCATTCAGTCTCTCTATCTCTCTTTCACCATCTGTTATATCAACAACCTTGACATTCTCTTCTACAAGAACAATGTGAACATGCAGTGTGTTATACCATCAAACGCATGTGTTCTCTCTCTCTCTCTAACACACACACACACACACACAGACACACACACGCACACACACTCTGTTGCATTACCTATGGTTGAGCTCTCTCTGTGGGGAAATGACCTCCACAGGGGTCTGGATCAAACACAGCCAACAGGAGGGCCAGGCCTGGGCGTGTGTGTGTTGTGTGGGGATGTGGTACTTGGTTGTGGTAGTGTGTGTATGTGTGTGTGTGTGTGTGTCTGGTACCTGATAGTGCCAGTGTGTGTGTGTGCAAGCATGCATACATGTGCGTGGTGTGTGTGTGTGCACGTTTGTTTGCGTACGTGTGTGTGTGTGTGTGTGTGTGAGAGAGAGAGGTTTGTGTGAGTATGAGGAGGTTCAGCCTTCATTTTTGCTATTTCTGTGCAATTTCCTGATATTTACATAGTTATTGTATGTTTAAAAAGATAAAGAAGCACATCACAGCACGAATGGTATTCATTCCTCCCAAGATGCACCCGTCATCCACATGTGGCTTAACCATGTTGTTTTTAAATGTGATATATAAAATAAATGACTTGACATGTGAGACCTGTAAAGCAACTAAACAAGACAGATTCATTCATTGAACTACAAAGTCAATTTTCATTTTAAAAAGACCTACAATAAGCACCTATACTTGTCAGCTTTTGTACAGGCGTCATCACCAAATAGCCAAACACAAACACTATCAGCCGTGGCCCACTGGTTAGCACTCTGGACTTGTAACCGGAGGGTTGCCGGTTCGAGCCCCAACCAGTGGGCCGCGGCTGAAGTGCCCTTGAGCAAGGCACCTAACCCCTCACTGCTCCCCGCGCGCCGCTGTTGTTGCAGGCAGCTCACTGTGCCGGGATTAGTGTGTGCTTCACCTCACTGTGTGCTGAGTGTGTTTCACTAATTCACCGATTGGGTTAAATGCAGAGACCAAATTTCCCTCACGGGATCAAAAGAGTATATATACTTATACTTAAAGCCCAAAGTATATATACTTATACTTATACACAGTGCTTATGGGCCCCTTCTATCCACGTCTGCATGATTGTGCTTGCACAGAACCAAGACGCTATCTCTGCTCTCTTATGGATAATGAATGATTTCTGACTGAAAAATTGTACAAAGAAGTTCCACACAGACATTCCAAGTTCGTAGTTGTTAAAGGAATATCTGATGGCTGTGAATAGATGACAGATTAGATTTAGAATTGATTTACATTTGTTCAACACAGCTAACCCAACAGAGTTTGGAATCTTGTGTAAAAAAAACTAACACTTAACATTGGCAAATTATGACTTCTGTGCTAAGAAGGTCTCATTTAAATGCATCTTAGCAATTAAGGAAAACCGTATAAAAATAAAATAAAATGAAAAATAAACATACATGCATATGAATGATGAACGCGCACACACACATGAATAATCAATAAACATAACCTAAGAACAAGAAATGTTGATGCTAATATGGATAAAAGTGAATAAAATAGTCAGGAATGTTTATCTCTTTGCCTACTGGCTTTCCCTTAGGTTCCCTTATGGCGTACTGTGGGTAAAATACAGTATATTTAATTTGAATATGGCTTGGTCGGTAGAATTTCAAAATGGGGTATTATATTTTCACATTTTGGAAAATAAATTGGATAATATATTGTTCTGTATATCTCACAATGCAAAAAAGAAATGTTCTTCTGTTTCAACTTCTTGTGTGTAGAAGGAGTACACCCTTTCTTTTCTGGGTAGCCATGTTTGTTTATGGCGACCTTTTCCTCTGGTCAGTGTGTGGCCATTGAGTCTGTACGTAGCGACTGTTTTTAGAATTGCAGGGTCTTTTAGGGTACTTGCCACTGCCACATCATTATCTCATCCCAGAATCTGGTAGGTTTCTAACTTACTTTGGGTTTTGGGCATATTGTCTCAGGGTTTTGGGCATATTGTCCCAGGGTTGGTTAAGGTTTCAATCCTCTGCTCTTGGCACCAAAAAGCTTGGAATCTACAAATCTGGGTCACTGAACTTTAAATACTTCTAAAATTGAATGGCTCTTTTTGTATTCTTAGTAGTAATGGGAACTGACCTAATTAAGCTCTAGCTGTGTTGTTCGGTGTTGCTGATCTATGTACTTTTAGGACGCTTTTGCACATTTGTGTGTAGAATATTTCAGTGAGTTCTTTCCCCCAATTCTTTAGGTTTGATTGTGTTATTTTTTATTTTTAGCCAGATTTTTACAGGCATTTCATATTATATCATACCTGTCAACACTCCCGTTTTTCCCGGGTTTCTCCCGTATTTCAAGGTCATCTCCCAGCACCCTCCCGTTTTGTTATTTCTCCCGGAAAACTCCCGTAATTTGCATGGCCATCAAACTTCATTTTAAAATCATTGATCCATTCAGGTTGCCAGGTTGTGTTAGTTGAATGGCCTACTCCAGAACTAGCTGTTGTGAAATTGTTGGGAATTTAATTGATTAACACATCACATAAACTGTTATTGAGTGTTGTTGATACACTGAACTTGTGCCCTCGGAACCAAATCTGACAGCAAGCAGCTTTGGAGTTTTGGAAGTAGGCTGCAGGCAGGCAGCTGGTGGATACATAACTGGCATCGCGTGCGAAGGTAATGGTAAGGTAAAAGCAACGACCGAAATGCAGTGTTGAAACACGTGTATGAAACGTATTAAATATGCAAACACAGATCCGGTATAAACACTAAATTTGAAAAAAAATCTCCCGTTTTTGGAAAGATAAATGTTGACAGGTATATGTATTATATTGTTCTTTTAACTTTGTAGAAAATGGTCATTACTTTATCTTTAATTAATTTATGGCTAGACAGCCTGTAGAAGTTACAAGATAGCAGAATGAATTTATGTGTTGAATGATTTTACTCTCTCTGAGTGACTGTCTCTGTGTGTGCGTGTGTCTTCCTCTCTCGGTCTCCGTCTGTGTCTGTGTGTGTGTGTGCACGATTGAGTGAAATGTAGATATAAATTCACCTGCTTCTCCCTCCTCCTCAGCAACCAGAGAAACACGGTGACGCACTCAGACACCTAAAAATGGAGTCTAAAAAACAAACATGAGCAACTTGTCAAAGCTTCCCCCGCAGCACACAGACAGATGGATTCAGACAACAAATAGACAAGGCGTGTCCGCAGAGTTCCTGCTGATCAACGCAGGTTCTAGAACCTTCCAGCAACTTCTAGAACCTTCCAGCAGCTTCTTTCTCTCTCATGCATTGCTGGTCTGGGGCACTTAGGTCTGGCTCTTTAATCCTGCTGTAAAATCGGTGGGCAGTTTGGTTATTCTCTTTGCTTTGTGTCTTTGGCTTGCTGGTCCATTCCCCCTTCCTACCCCTGCTGCTTACACACACACACACACACACACACACTCACACAGACACACTCGTTCTTCCTCCCTACCCCTTGTGGTGAAGCTCTCTCATTTGAGCTTCACACCCTACTACACAAAACCAACCCTGCTGCTCACACACACACACCACACACACAGACACATTCTCCCTCCCTACCCCTCGCAGTGAAGCTCTTTCCATCTTGTCTGAGGTTCACACCCTGCTCTACAGAACCAAGAGGAGATTTCAGAGTTTCCATGGAAACTGTGTGGGCATCTCTATCACGTTAAATAGCAGGAGAGGAAATCAGAAAGAAAGTGCGAAAGAGAGAGATGGAGAGAGACAGAATGAGAAGTCAAGAAAGAGAGAGAGAGAGCAACATAGAGATGGAGAGATAGAAAAGCAGAGGAGGAGAGAGCAAGAAAGGGAGAGAGAGAGATAAAGAGAGAGAGCAGATGAACTGAGGAGAGAGAGAGAGAGAGATAAAGAGAGAGAGCAGATGAACTGAGGAGAGAGAGAGAGAGAGATAAAGAGAGAGAGCAGATGAACTGAGAGAGAGAGAGAGAGAAAAAGAGAGAGAGCAGATGAACTGAGGAGAGAGAGAGAGAGAAAAAGAGAGAGAGTTGTTTGGGAGGCTGGACTGGTGGGGGGTTTAGGGGGTGCAGGTGCCTGGTGCAAACACCTCCGAGCTGCAGAAAGCAGAGGGAACTATTTCCAAAGCGATTGCCTGTAACAAATGCAATAAATGTTCCTTGTCAAGTCCGATCCCAGGAAACAGCATTTCATTAGAGCCTGTCTCACTTGTGTGTGCTCAGGACCACGAACGGAGGGGAGGTGAGCAAATATCCTCCCAACCGTGAAACACACACACACACACACACACATAGCTGAAGAAGAAATCACACATTATACACATACACACATACCCTGAGAGACAAACCTCACAAGACAGGCTGAGTCAAACACACACTCAAACCAGGTGAATAACACACATACATACACATACCAAAAGAAACACACACATAACAATCTGACAAACAAACACACACACACAGTTGTGCGTGCGCTCAACTAAGCACACACTAATTGCCTGATTAGTTGTTGAACTCTCAGCTTTGTGCATGTTGATTGGCTGATCAGTTCTCATGGACACTGATTGGCTGATCATAGTTGAGTTCTCAGCTCTGTGGATGCTGATTGGCTAGTCAGTACTCGAGTTCTCAGCTCTGTGGATGCTGATTGGCTGATCATAGTTGAGTTCTCAGCTCTGTGGACACTGATTGGCTAGTCAGTACTTGAGTTCTCAGCTCTGTGGACACTGATTGGATAGTCAGTACTTGAGTTCTCAGCTCTGTTGATGCTGATTGGCTAGTCAGTACTTGAGTTCTCAGCTCTGTGGATGCTGATTGGCTAGTCAGTATTTGAGTTCTCAGCTCTGTGGATGCTGATTGGCTAGTCATTACTTGAGTTCTCAGCTCTGTGGATGCTGATTGGCTAGTCATTACTTGAGTTCTCAGCTCTGTGGATGCTGATTGGCTAGTCAGTACTTGAGTTCTCAGCTCTGTGGACACTGATGCTGATTGGCTAGTCAGTACTTGAGTTCTCAGCTCTGTGGATACTGATTGGCTTGCCCAAATGGAACAGCAGGAAATAAACAGATGCACACATACACATGAAAATATTTAGCCAGACATAACAACAGGAAATAGTGGAGGGAGAGAGAGGGGGAGAGAGAGGGAGAAAGAGAGGGGGAGAGAGAGAGGGAGAGAGAGGGAGAAAGAGAGGGGGAGAGAGAGGGGGGAGAGGGGAGAGAGAGGGGAGAGAGGGGAGAGAGAGGAGAGAGAGGGGGAGAGAGAGGGAGAAAGAGAGGAGACCATCCATTATGTGGTTGGCTTGATTACAGTGGGATTTCCTGTACTATCATTTGTGAAGCCAAAATACACACACACCCATAACACACAAACATATACTGAAACACACACACACACACACAGTGGCATGCTGTTTGTGTAATGGTCTTTGTACTGGTCATTAGACAGCCACTTAAGAGATTTAGTGAGATAAATACCACTCTCACATACACATACTCACACACAGGGGTCGAAGTGAACTTTTTGGCCTACTAGCCAATGTGCACTTGCTAATTTCGCACCCTGTTCTCTCTCACACACACACACACACACACTCATTTACCACTCTCACACACACACACACTCATTCACAATCACATACACACATACGCACACTCTCTCTCTCACTCACACACACACTCTCTCTTTCTCTCATTCACACACGTAAAAGAAGCTGACAACATGGGCACACTCACACAGATGACGATAGAGATTGGGAAGGAGGCGCATCTCCAGGTGCAGGTGATTCATCCACCTGCTGGAGGCCAGGTGAGGTAACCTGTGATGCTTCAAACCTCAGGTGAGGTGAGGTAACCTGTGATGCTTCAAACCTCAGGTGAGGTGAGGTAGCCTGTGATGCTTCAGACCTCAGGTGAGGTGAGGTAGCCTGCACTGTAAAAAATAACACTACATCTTACTGCAGTAACACAAGTATACTTTACTTACTATAGGCTGACCTAGTGTTCTTACTAGAGTAACATTAGTAATGTGCCGAACTTGCAACAATGGGGTCTAAAACTTGAGATACACCAGTAAGCTTCTACAACTCAGACCTGAGTAAACTGGACTCACACAGTGCACACGCCAGACAGTTAGCAGAGGGAGCATTCTGGATTCCACAGCCAACGGTCGGCAGTGTTACGGTGTGGCTGACTTTTGGGATGGGAGTGTAACGCAGCTTCACCAGTGACTTTGCTCTGTCCGGTAAGTTTACAGTATGTATTAATGTGTCAAATGTTTACAGTATAGGTTGAACTAACAGCATTTGTGCAAAACTGTTCATTCGGTTTCATTAACATCTGGGGTAATGTTAAGTTCAACTTGCTAAGTGGCCGATATATGCGCTAGCTGCTAACAGTTTGCAGCTAACTGATAGCAGCTATCCGAGTTAACACTGCCTCAGACCATGCAGAGCAGAAAACAAATATTCTAGGTATTCAAGCCCTTTGATATTTTTTTTTTTTTGTTATCGAAGTTATGAGGAAGTGGTGGCGCCTGGGGTCTAGAACTAGGCTGTATAAATTTGCCAATAGCAGTTGTCTTCATGAGCTCTCTTAATGAAGTTTAGTTCTAACGTTAGCCATTTCTCATGAGAAACGCTTGCTAGCATGCTAAGTTGATTCAAAGCGTGTACAGATTAAACTGTGTATGGTTTTACGCCGATATTCCTACTGTATTGATAAAACAATTAGGATAATTGGACTCATAACCTTACTGACTGAGAAAGCCATGGTCTTTTATCTAAAATCTTTCGTTGTGATTTAGCAAGAGGACTTAGGTTGCAGTGTGTGGAATTTGAAGCTAATGTGCCGTTATTGAGGTGCAAAATCCGTCATATAATTCCAACGTATGATTGACATTTTAGAGAAAATTGTTGCCAAATCATAATATTTTTAGCTTAACAGTATTAATTAGGTCTCTGGAGAAATAATTTAATTTAACATTTAATGTGAAACTTAATCAGCTGTTTTAGTTAAACATGGCCAATAGATGCATATTGATAATAATTTTGCCCTCTTTTTTTTTTTTGCAGTTGGAAAACTGAAAATGCAGAGCGATGAACTGGACATGTAAGTTGTGCTTGTTTGGATGTGAAGTCAGAGGTCAGTTGCTCAAACACTACTGATTGAAACATGGAGGTTACACCAGAATACGACCAAAAAAAACTGCAGAGGGTGGTGAAAACTGGCCAACGATCACCGGTTCCTCACTCCCCTCCATCAAGGCCATCCAGGGCAAGTGATGCTTGCGTAAGGCGCAAGAAAGCATCATCAAAGACTGTTCTCACCTCAACCACAGACTGTTCACCCCACTCCCCTCTGGGAGGCGTTACAGGTCTCCCTGCACCCAAACCAGCAGGTTCAGAGGAAGCTTCTTCCCCTGCGGCTGTCACCCTACTGAACTCTAGCTCTGCATCCCGGTGACAACCAACCAACTAAGCCCCCTGCCCGATGCCTCCTTGCCTGTGCCTGTTGAGGTGTCCACCATGACCATGGAAACCTTGACGGGGACACCCACCCCCATGGGACAATTGCCCTATCCCACCCATAGTGTTCTATTTATTTACAAATGTACATACTGTAATTACACTTCTACATGGCATTTTCTACTGCTCTTCATACTATTCATCCTGCACATACACGTATTCTTACTACTGTTATAATGTTACTGTTTCTGCACTACAGTACTGTTACCACACTGCACATAGCTGTATACTGTACAAATATGTCTATATGGTTCATACCGAATATCCATATTTATTCTGCTAATACATTGCACATATTTATAGATAATTTATATTACTCTAAACCACCTTCTGTAAACCAACTGTATACTACTGTTTACACCGTGATATTTCTTATCCTGTCTATGCACCACCTGTCTTTGTATATCACATTGCATTTTTCTGCTTTTTTTTCACTTCTAGTTAGATGCAAACTGCATTTTGTTGTCTTTGTACTTGTACTCTGCAAAATGACAATAAAGTTATCTAATCTAATAGTGCCAACTATTTTGTATATTCTGCAAGTAAACTTTACTGTCCAACATAAAGTACCCTTTACAACTCAAAGTAAGGGTAACTCATTTAACAGTAGTAAATACAACTTCGTTTCAAGTAAGCTTTACTCGAGGGCATGAAGTAAACTTTACTAGTTGGAAGTAAGTAACCAGAACTTTAAAGTCTTAAGTAAGGATAACTTCTTCTAAGTAAGCATTACTTGTAGACATCAAGTAAACATAACTTGGAAGAGAAAAGTTTTGTTTACTTAACTTATTTAAGGCAACGAGTTTCCACCCTTTTTTCAAGTAACCATTACTTATTATTTTTTACAGTGTGTGATGCTTCATACCTCAGGTGAGGTCATGTGAGGTCAGATGAGGTCCTACAGACCTCAGTGTATGTCACTTTCTCAGAAAATGAAGATGAATGTAAACGTGGTCATTGGTGGGTTTTGTCATTCCGATTAAACTATTCCGAATAAAAAATGTATGCCATCTGTGTATGCCAATATATTTGTTTGTAAAACCCACTTTTAGAAACTAAACATGGTGAAGCAGCTTTTAGCTGCGAAGCAGTTTAGCTTTGGAACCAACCTTCTGAATGACATCAAAAATGCTCCAACTGTAGCCAGCTTCAAATCTGGACTTAAAACCAAACTGTTTTCAGATGCTTTCTGCTAACTGATGCACTTCCAGTTAATCTGAAGCACTTTGTGTTTTTACATATTTTAATTATTCTATTTTATGTCTTTTTCTTTTTAAACTATTTTAAGCTATTGCCCTTCCATGCTCTCTCCCTCTCTCTGACTGTGCTCATTAGCATTGAGATGTGATTGGTGGCCGGCGAGGGAAATAAATCCAATACAAATGAACGGAGGATTTCTGAGAAAGCGCTGTTCCCATCCTCCCCACAGAACAGCTTGTTTACGCAATGCTCATTTATTTATTTATTTATTTACTTGTTTGCTTGTTGCATCATTTGATGTGTTGTTCTCTGTATTGTGATGTCAGGCGCATTCAAGGTCAAACAGCTTCAGAGTCTTTTCACTATGGAGGCACACACACACACATTCTTGTGCTCTTGAGTCCTGCTGTTTTCTGACACACTGACACACACACACACACTGATACGCTGTCTGTGAGGTGAAAATCACAGTAATTCTCCTCTGTCTGAATCCCTTGTGTGAAACACAGTCCCCCACTGACCAACACATTATCAAAAGAAAACACACACACACACACACACACACTCCTTCCATCCAGATGTTTTGTTTTCCTCTGTGATGCCTCTTCTCCTCCTCACTGTCTTTCTGTCTCCTCCTTCTTCTCTCTTCCTCTACCTCTCTCTCTCTGTCCCTTCATCTCACTCTCTCTCATACCATCTCTCTCCCTCCCTCTTTCTCTCATACCCTCTCTCTCTCCCTCCATCTTTCATACCCTCTCTCTCTCCCTCCATCCCCTATTCTCTCTCATACTGTACCTCCTCTCTCCCCCTTTGTGTGTGGATGTCTGCAGTCTGAGGTTTGTCTAGTGTGTGCATGTGTAACTTACAACGTCATACACACACACAAACACACACACGCTCACACGCACACATGCACAATACTGCCAGTCAGAAGCGGCCTTTCCCTTTATGATGTGGAAAAACTAATCTACGAATATTAATTTGCTCACTTACTCACTACAGCCAGAACATGTTTAGATTAGATTAGATCAACTTTATTGTCATTGTGCAGAGTACAGAGCTAATGAAATGCAGTTAGGGTCTAACCAGAAGTGCAAAAGAGCAGAATTCATTATATGCAGATAGTGCATTCATATAGACTAGTGTTACAGCATGGCTGGGGATATCACATGTCCCGTATATTCAGTTGGATGCAGGATCATGTTCTAAATGCGCATCATAACGTCTCTATGTGCGTCATGTTCTAAATGTGCATCATAACGTCTCTATGTGCGTCATGTTCTAAATGCTGTGCATCATAACGTCTCTATGTGCGTCATGTTCTAAGTGCTGTGCATCATAACGTCTCTATGTGCGTCATGTTCTAAATGTGCATCATAACGTCTCTATGTGGGTCATGTTCTAAATGCTGGAATGCAGGATCATGTTCTAAATGTGCATCATAACGTCTCTATGTGCGTCATGTTCTAAATGCTGCGCATCATAACATCTCATAAACTGCATCATCTCTATATAAAAGGCCATGTTCTAAATCTGCATCATAACGCCTCTATAAAAGGTCATGTTCTAAATCTGCATCATAACGTCTCTCTATGTGCATCATGTTCTAAGTGCTGCGCATCATAACGTCTCTATGTGCATCATGTTCTAAATGTGCATCATAACGTCTCTATGTGCATCATGTTCTAAATGTGCATCATAACGTCTCTATGTGCGTCATGTTCTAAGTGCTGTGCATCATAACGTCTCTATTTGCGTCATGTTCTAAATGCTGTGCATCATAACGTCTCTATGTGCGTCATGTTCTAAATGTGCATCATAACGTCTCTATGTGCGTCATGTTCTAAATGCTGTGCATCATAACGTCTCTATGTGCGTCATGTTCTAAATGTGCATCATAACGTCTCTATGTGCGTCATGTTCTAAATGTGCATCATAACGTCTCTATGTGCGTCATGTTCTAAATGTGCATCATAACGTCTCTAAAAAAGGCCTTGTTCTAAAATGTGCATCATAACGCCTCTATAAAGGCCATGTTCTAAATGCTGTGCATCATAACATCTCTATAAAAGGCCATGTTCTAAATCTGCATCATAATGTCTCTATGTGCGCCATGTTCTAAATGTGCATCATAACGCCTCTATCGCCATGTTCTAAGTGCTGCCATGTTCTATGCATCATGTTCTAAGTGATCATAACGTCTCTATGTGCGTCATGTTCTAAGTGCTGCGCATCATAACGTCTCTATGTGCGTCATGTTCTAAATGCTGCGCATCATAACGTCTCTATGTGTGTCATGACTAGTGTTACAGCATGGCTGGGGATATCACATGTCCCGTATATTCAGTTGGATGCAGGGATATAGTGGAGGCCAAACGCAAGTAAACCAACACGCAGTTCATCCACCTCTGACATTTCAAAAATAGTTTATCCACCTCTCAATAGAGTTTATTCACCAATTGCAACTTCAATCGCATTCAAAAATCACACTGTAGTATTCACATTTACAATTTGTACACTCATCAACACCCTAAGAACCATTTAATACCACTAGTATTGTTATAGACATTGGACGATGACCTCCACAATGCCTTTTTTAAAAATCTGATACTGCACAATTCACTTTACCGTGATCACAGAATTCATAGTTTACCCACCTCTTATTTTACCACTACACCCCTGGTTGGATGTATAGTTAGGTGTATGTAAACACATCTCACCCGTATTTGCCTCTGTACTGGCATCTTATCAAAAGCAAAAAGGATTTCAAGGAACTGATTGTCCCCTACAGCCCACCGTAGTTCCCAGGGGATAAATCCTCTTGTAATCCCAAGAGCATGAAAAGGCCCATTAGCAGGAAGAGGCTCTGGTGTCAGGCTCCCCTCCTGTGGAATAATCCACCTGTTAGCTTGGAAAGCAATTAGATTTGCAATGATCGGTGATTTGTTTTTAAATGTTTTGATTTTATTTGAAATGTCGTTACTTTAGAAATACCCCATGTATAGATAAATGAGTTTGATATTTTTTGTAGATCTTTGCGGTTCGTGAAAGGTGAGAGAGCCCTGCACTTAATCTCTCTGTTGTCTGTGTTCAATTTAATTGTAAACTGAACCCCCTTTTCTTTTCTTTATGTCCGTCATCTACTTGCTTCTGCTTGGCTTTGTGGATGTGATGTTGTGTTGACACAGTGCCATGTTTGTTTTTCTACGATTTTCAATAAAAAAAACACCTGTTTCAATCCAAGACCCCCTTTCCATCTCTAAATCCAGACCAATAATATTCCTCTTTATGGAATTACATAATGCACCATAACCCAGCGCTCGTCACAAAATGAATCAGTTGTGGGCTACAGACTGACTGGCCATCTGGTACCAAGAAGGAAGGCGGGTCATTCTATCACAACCCTAGACACACATTCCAGAGTCTAAAATTCATGCAGTTGGTGTGTGTGCGTGTATCTCTTTGTGTCTATGGATGTTATGAATGTGGGAGTGTGTGGGTGTGTGAATCTGTGTGAATACAATGTGTGTATAGATATGCATGTGTGTGTGTGTGTGTGTGTGTGTGTGTGTTGGCTATACTTTGTAAGAATGAAAGTGTGATTTTGCAATTGCAACCTGCTCAACGCTATGTTCTAGCACACACACCCTTACACACACATACTCCCTTAGAGAGTTGTTGTCCTCTCTTTAGCAGCATGGCTGCCAGGTCAGCTGTTGTGTAAGGTCATCTGTGTGCTGGCCCTTGCTCAGCAGTCCTGGCTCTGCCACCAGCCGCCTTATTTATCTGGGAGGCCTCATCATCCATGAAAAGTGCTGAAAACGTGGGGGCGGACTGGCGCCCTGTTTTGTGTGAGCGTGCGTATGTGTGTGTGTGTGTGTGTGTGTGTTTGTGTGTGCCTGGCGCCAGGGGTTGAGGTGGCGTGGCGAGGAGGTGCGGAACAATCCATCACTGAGACCCTATCCCTGGATCTTAATAACCACAGGCACTGCCCCCACCCGCAACCACATGATGGATGAGTCCAACCGGGATATCAGGAAAGAGCGAGACAGCGAGAGGGAACGTGTGTGTTAGTGTGTGTGTGTGTGTTAGTGTGTGTGTGTGGTTAGTGTGTGTGTGTGTGTTAGTGTGTGTGTGTGTGTGTGTGTGTGTGTGTTAGTGTGTGTGTGTGTGTGTGTGTGTGTGTGTGTTAGTGTGTGTGTGTGTTAGTGTGTGTGTGTGTTAGTGTGTGTGTGTGTGTTAGTGTGTGTGTGTGTGTGTGTGTGTGTGTGTGTGTGTTAGTGTGTGTGTGTGTGTGTGTGTGAGATAGAGAGAAAGAGGTTATTTGTGGGAGTAAAGGAGAGCAGAAGATGAACTGTACACTTTTCTGTGGTTTTCTTCCCCAGAGATAGTTGGGCTAAACGAGACTCCTAAACACAGACAAGCTACAGGAGCTGCAGGAGAACACAGTCTACTCCATGTTCCATTAAACAGTCTGCTCTGTGTTCCATTAAACAGTCTACTCTGTGTCCCATTAAACAGTCTGCTCTGTGTTCCATTAAACAGTCTACTCTGTGTTCCATTAAACAGTCTGCTCTGAGCTTCATTAAGCAGTCTACTCTGTGTCCCATTAAACAGTCTGCTCTGAGCTTCATTAAGCAGTCTACTCTGTGTTCCATTAAACAGTCTGCTCTGTGTCCCATTAAGCAGTCTGCTCTGTGTTCCATTAAACAGTTCCATTAAACAGACTACTCTGTGTTCCATTAAAACAGTCTGTTCCGTGTTCCATTAAACAAGACTGTTCAGTGTTCCATTATGATTATGGTTATGGATTTAGCAGACGCCTTTGTCCAAAGCGACACATAAATACAAAGCAACATAATAATATTTAAAATTGAACAGGGAACAGATGTAGGTTCAGAATGTAGGTCAAATATAATAAGGAGAATAGTTATAATACACAATAATATCAATTCAATCAATAGCCTAATAAAAAGCAATGGAACATTAAGGAGAATATCAATAATAAACAATATTGTCAAATTAATTAACAGCCCAATTAAAATAAAACAACATAATACAAACCATAACACATTAGACCCCTCTTAAACGACCCAAAACTACCACAGGAACGGAGAGCACTGGGCAATTCATTCCACCAACATGGAACCACTGAAGAAAAGAGTCTGGAATTAGACCCAGTTTTCATGACTGGTCGACACAACAGACGCTCACCAGAAGACCGCAGTGGGCGGTTGGGGATGTAAGGCTTGATTATTGAATTAAAATAACTAGGAGCAGATCCAGTCAGTGTCCTATAGGCCAAAGTGAGAGATTTAAATGTAATTCTGGCTACTATAGGGACCCAATGGAGAGTAACTAGGAGAGGAGTTACATGTGTCCTCTTTGGCTGATCGAAGACCAGGCGTGCTCCAGAATTCTGAATCAGCTGTAATGATCTTGTTACACAAGCGGGTAAGCCAGCTAATAGTGAATTACAATAGTCCAGCTTAGAGATGACCATGGTCTGAACAAGAAGTTGTGTGGAATCTTGCGTCAGATAAGGTCTGATCTTCCTAATGTTGTAAAGCATAAACCGACATGATTTTGCAATAGAAGCTATATGCTCAGAGAAGTTAAGTCGGTCATCAATTCATCAAACAACGCCCAAGTTTCGTGCCGATCTAGTTGGGGTCAGTGAAGTTGATTCAAGCTGGATGTTAATCTGTTGGGGAATAGCTGTTTTAGCTGGAAACACCAAAAACTCTGTTTTTGAGAGATTAAGCTGAAGGTGCCGATCTTTCATCCAGGCTGAAATATCCTTAAGGCATGCAGAAATCCGGTGGGAAACACTAGAGTCATCAGGTGGGAAAGATAGGTAAAGTTGAGTGTAGTCTGCATAACAGTGATAGTCAAATCCATGGGAGCGAATGGTATCACCTAAGGAAGTGGTGTAAATAGAGAAAAGCAAGGGTCCTAATACTGATCCCTGAGGCACACCTGTGGTGAGGTCATGAGACTTAGATACCTGTCCCTGCCAAGACACGTTGAAAGAACGCCCTTTAAGGTAAGATTCAAATCAGTCAAGAGCTTTTCCAGAAATTCCCAGTTCAGATAGTATAGATAGGAGAATGTCATGGTTAACAGTATCAAAGGCTGCAGATAAATCTAGTAGAATTAATACTGATGACTGAGCAGAGGACTTAGCTACTCTCAAAGCTTCAGTCACAAACAGAAGAGCAGTTTCAGTAGAATGACCACTCTTGAAACCAGACTGCATAGGGTCTAGTAGATTATTCTGATGATGAAAGTCACAAACTTGCTTGAAGACCACTTTCTCCAAAACCTTTGACAAGAAAGGAAGAAGGGAGACAGGTCTGTAGTTCTTCACCTCAGTTGGATTAAGTGTACTTTTCTTTAGCAGAGGTGTAACCCTAGCCTGTTTAAAAGAATAAGGAACTATTCCAGAACTGAGTGAAGCATTAAATACATGTGTGACTGCTGGTAGAACAGCGGGTGAGATAGACTGTAGAAGAGTGGACGGGACAGGATCTAATGGGCATGTTGTTGGACGACTTCGCTGAAGCAATTGAGAGACTGCTTCCTCATCAAGAGGATAGAAAGAGTCCAATACTAACACAAGGCAAAGCCCTCCTTATAGGAGCATCAAACTGAGCACTTATTTTAGCAACTTTTTCAGTGAAAAATGTTGCAAAGTCATCTGCTGACAGTGAAGTAGTTGATGGTGGTGGTGGAGGATTGAGAAGAGATTTGAAAGTAGAAAAAAGTTTTCTACTGTCAGTGGCGCTCTCAATCTTGCTTTGATAGAATGCCTTTTTTGCAAGTGTAACAGTGGATGAAAAGGATGACAGCAAAGACTGGTAGTTACTAAGATCATTTCCATCTCTGGATTTACACCATTTCCTCTCAGCAGCTCTAAGTTCTTTTCGTACTGAGACTATACTGTTCGTTAGCCATGGATGACGAGGTTTAGAACGAGTAGGTCTTGAGGAAAGAGGACATGCTACATTCAGACAAGATGCTAGTGTAGAGCAGAGAGTCTCTGTAGCGTCATTAACCTCAAGTGCCAAGAATGAGCTAGGAGTAGGTAAAGCAGATGTTACTAATGTTGCAAAATGGTCGCTTGAGAGGCTTCTGAGATTACGCCGGAACGAAATAGTCGGAGGAGGAGCTGCTGGGTTATCCAGGAGACGCACAGAGAATCTGATAAAGTGATGATCCGATTCATGTAATGGATTAACCAAAACGTTGTCTGTATTACAGTTACGTACCAGAATTAAATCAAGATCTTTACCAGCCTTGTGAGTAGGAGGACTGTGGACATGTGTGATATTAAATGAGGAGAGTAAAGACAGGAAGTCAATTGAAGACGAGTTATCCAAATGAATATTAAAATCGTCAAGGATTAATAATGGGCATGCATCCATTGGAATAGCAGACAGTAGAATGTCCAACTCATTCACAAAGTTCCCAAGTTGTCCTGGAGGGCGATAAATAACCACCAAGTATGATTTGTATGGCTCAGTTATCATGATGGCATGATATTCAAACGAGTTGTGGACCTGAGCAGGCATCAACTGTGTAAACCTCCAATCATCAGAGACGAGAAAGCCTGTCCCGCCTCCTCTACCAGACGAACGACTGGTATGCGAAATAGCATAATTGGTCGATAACGCTGCAGGTGTGGAAGTATTCTCTGGCCTAATCCACGTCTCTGTAAGCGCAAGCAATTGAAGCGATAACTGTGAGGCCAGAGCAGGAATGAAGTCCGCTTTATTCCCTGCAGATTGGCAATTCCACAACCCTACAGAAAAAGTAGGACAAGCCTGCTGAACTGATTGTTGCCTTTCAACACCAGTGCGCTTATTAACCTGACCGGATACAGGGATATGTTGAAGGCACATTAAACAGTCTCAGAGATGGTTGATAACATAGATATCAGAAAACTAGATCCCGTATTGTGAGAGACACTTTTAGTGCTGCCCCCCACACACACAAAAAGAAAAACAGTTTTATATTATTCAAAGATAATAATGACAAAGTAGTTTTAAAATATTAAAGAAATACTACCCATTTGAAGCTTCACTTTTTCCCCCATTTTGTTATGTTATGTACATTTTCTCATCAATCTACACACAATACTTCAACACCCCACGAAAAAAAATTGTGTGTTTGGAGTGTTTTGTAAATGTATGTTGGGGGCTCGTTGTCACTTTTGGCGTCACGTTGTAGTTCATTTGTAGTCAGTGTGGACTGTGGTCCAACAATTTTTATGTGAAATTGGGAATTTGCCATTTTGTCACTTGAAAATTGCATATTCTTCTTTCACAAGCATCTTACACCATATCTTTAAGCAAATAGTTGTTTATTTACAGTGCATATGGTAAGCATTCACAGCGCTTCACTTTTTCCACATTTTATGTTACAGCCAAAATGGATTAAATAGATTTTTCCCTCAAAATTCTACACATAAATACCCCATAACGACAACTTAAAAAAAGTTTGAGATTTTTGCAAATTGCTATTTCGTTTCTTTGTATACTTCACGTGACAAAAGAATATGACTTTGATATGAGTAGGCTATAGTTTGAGTTCCTGTTGATATCTAGTGCACGATGGGAAATAATTTAAAGGAATCTAGTTGCAGTCTTGTAATCAGTGACCCTGCAAGATCCCTAGTCGTTGCAAAATCATAGTCTTTGACTAGTCTGTGACTTAAAAACTGGATGACTTGTCTTTTGATGTGAGAGACAGTAGTCTTTTAAATAAAAATTCCAAACCTTTACAAAGTCTTAATTCACACCTAAATCACCATATTCTACAATCAGGGAAGAGAACACTATTAATATGAGAACACAGGTGCTGATCAAAGTCAAAGTCAAAGTCAGCTTTATTGTCAATTTCTTCACATGTTCCAGACATACAAAGAGATCGAAATTACGTTTCTCACTATCCCACGGTGAAGACAAGACATATTTTACCAATTTAGGTCCACAGACAAACGTAACATTCAAGTAAACAAAAAAGTAAGTAAATAAGTAAATAAGAGGGCACATATAATAATGAAAAAATAAGAGCAGCAAAATGTGGTTGAAATTGTGCATAGACAGTCAATAAAAATACTAGTGCAAATTCAGGCCAATAAAAGGCTTGGGTAGTTCTGTTTGACCTAAGTAAGAAGAAAGTGGCATAGTGGTGCAAGTTATGTAAGAGCAGCAGAAGTGTTGTGTTTCAGGACAACAACACCAGTTGTAAAGTGTACAAGTGTGCAAGTGTGCAAGTGGAGTAGTGCAGGCGACCATTTTGGGTCCAATGTCCAGGATGTTATGTAGCTGAGGGTGGAGGGGGAGAGGAGGGAGAGTTCAGCATCCCCACGGCTTGGTGTATGAAGCTGTTGGTGAGTCTGGTAGTCTTGGGGGAGGCGCAGGCTTCTGTACCTCTTCCCAGAGGGCAGTAGATCAAACAGATTGTGAGCGGGGTGACTTGCATCACTCACAATTTTGGTCGCCTTGCGGGTGAGGTGGGTGGTGTAAATGTCCTTCAGGGAGGGGAGTGAAGCACCAATAATCCTTCCAGCTGTGTTCACTATGCGCTGCAGGGCTTTCCTGTTGTATTGAGAATGCAACAAAGAAAGAGAAAAACACTATTAATATGAGAACAAAGTCAAAGTCAAAGTCTGCTTTATTGTCAATTTCTTCACATGTCAAGACATACAAAGAGATCGAAATTACGTTTCCCACTATCCCACGGTGGAGACAAGACATATTTTACCAATTAGGTCCACAGACAAACATAACATTCAAGTAAACAATATAAAAAGTAAAAATAAGAAGGCACATACAATGAAGAAAATAAGAGCAGCAAAATTTGAGTTGAAAATGTGCAATTGTGCATACAATAGACAGTCAATATAATAGTGCAAAAGTCAGGCCAATAAATGGCTGAGGTAGTTCTGTTTGACCTAAGTATGCAAGTGGCATAGTGGTGCAAGTTATGTAAGAGCAGCAGAAGTGTGTTCAGAAGTGTTTTCAGGACAACAGGACAACAACAACAAGTTGCAAAGTGTGCAAGTGGAGTAGTGCAAGGCCGCCATTTTGGGTCCAAACACAGGTGCTGATGAGAATGCAACAAAGTGTCTAAGGACAATGCTGTGCCAACCATCCTAAACATGGGGAGCAATGTTGTGTTGGCCAAATTACAGGTATGCACAATGTTCACAACTTACTTTTTTCACAAACTCTTTCCCCGTGTCAGTGAGGACTCTTTTGGTTGCACCATGGCGGTGAAAGAAATCGATGATGCACTCCGCCACCTGCTCAGCCTTTTTCACTTGAATGGGGTCGACCCATTTAGTCATGTAATCAATCATGACACACATGTAGGTGTGTCCCTGGTTTGTAGCTGCAAGCTTTCCTCTTTCATGCCAGGCCACCAAAATCTTAATGTCCACCCCACAGTGAGCCCCATGAGGACTGGCATGAAAAGGAATACATAGCCTGTTTGCCTCTTCTGGGCTGGACACAACGTTGGCATAATGATGCTGCTGCTCATCTTGTTCCACTGGTTAGAGTTCCCCATCTAGTGTGCATTGCATTAACATTGGAAACAGCAGTTCGCTTCTGTCGGGTGAAAACCTCGAAACTTTTTTTTTTTTTTTTTTTTTTTTTTGACAACGCATTGTTAAAATATTTTCATGAGGTTTCCACCCAACAGCAGCAATTTGAAACATTGACATAATGAAATAAAGTGCTGTTTGCCTTACCTCTTACTTCGTAGCAATCTGTAATCCGCTTCAGAACGTATCTTTTTTCGTATCTTGGTGAAACCAGGGGGTATACATTCTTCAGCTTTAAGTTGAGGATTTCTTTAACTTTTCGGGGGTCCATTTCTCAAACAATCTCCAACTTCTCTCAATTTCTCAGAACAATCTTCGTCTCCCACTATCGCTACACACCTCAACTTCAACTAGGTTTCACTATTGCAAGTAAGCAGGAAACCAGCGTTGTGTTCCCTTGTTTGTTTGAAATCTATGAATGGCCACCTGTTTGCAACACCCTTCCCCAGCTTTTATGTTTTTAGCCTCGATGTGAACGGAATTATTTTTTACAACTAAGGAGGGGAAATATGTGTTTTTTCGGAATAGCCAACCCTATCCTACGTATTTCGTTCTCTTAGATTTTGCTATCGGGTGTTGTATAAGGTAGTGACTTTAAAAAACAACCAGAAAACAATATTAAGGCATTTTTGGAGAAGGATGGTTTGGGTATTCTTCCTACAGCTCACAATAACCTGTTTTATGTGTACATTCAGACAGCAGGCAAAAAAGGGGCCCAAATCAGATTTTTTGGGGGGTCAACTGACCAGGTCAGACTTCTTCAGAAGTAGTGTGAACATTCAAATCTTGCCCATGTCTGATTTTTTTCAAATCAGATTTAGACCACTTCCATATGTGGTCCTGAATCAGACCCAGGTAAGATTTTTTTTCAACGCGGCCGCAGTGCAACTCAATGGTGTAGTCGTGATACGCAGGACTACGCAGTATACCCACTTAAAAAGCATCACCATCTCAGTATACCCAATTAAAACAGGTAAGAATGTGTATTAACATTTGGAGTTGATCACAGTATACCCACTACAGCTAACTGCTACATCACAGTATACTAACTACAGCTAACTGCTACATCACAGTATACCCACTACAGCTAACTGCTACATCACAGCATACTCACTACAGCTAACTACACTACTCCTCTGGTGCGACCTATGTTTACATTTTCATTTGGCTATGGTGATCATGGATGCATTCAGAGTAGCAGTCGCATCGGTGCAAACCCTTTTCATCTGTTTGCATTTGCAAATACAGTTCAAAAGAGAAAGAGGAAGTGTTTTGTTGCTGTTGTTGCTACTTTCAGGATTCTGATTGGCTAACGTGGGCTTGGGCGTCTCGTTACAGTGCCACCTACAGGTTTGGCATGCTCTTGATATATCCACGAGTTAGTGTAAACGAAGGTGAGAGGGTGAAATATCCGTTTATGAAAATAGCCAGCCTCATGTATACATAGGCTAAGGAAGGGTACTCCCAAAGCCTACATGCCTTTTGCTCGTTGGGTCATTACGAGGTATACAGGTGTCAAAGTATATATAAACACTTTGTCTACAGTTATGATTTGTGGCAAGTTGGTAGAGAGGTGTGAGAAAAACCCTACAATACACAGAAGACTAAAACATTGAAGACTACATAATATAACCTGGATCCAAGGCTTGTTAGGGAAATTGAGCAATATCTCCTGCAACAGACTTTTCCCCAGGGGTCCACAGGAAGTCAAAGACATAAAATCAAAAGAATGTGTGACAACTTTCAAGGGTAAGAGTTTATAAAATCGTTACAATCAAATATTGTACTTCAGTACATTGAACTAATGTGTTGAACCATGTTGAATCAGATGGCCAGCTTCACTATATGTTGGCGGAGGAAGAGAGGAGAATACCTGACCAAGGTGGTTACCTCCCCTGAGGAAGCCAACATCATATTCAGGAGTTTTCACGACAGTAGGGAGGGAGGCCTTGGTGGCATTGGGAGAACCAGGGATGCAATTGGGCTGCGTTTTTACTGGCCTGGGATGGAGAAGGATATTCGTAAATGGGTGAGCTTGAACATATGTGAGAAGACTGTATGAAGAACAACAATAAAAATGAAAAAGTTCCCAACATCCCAACAGAGGTGACTTGCATCTTAGATTGTCTTGTTTTACAGTAAGCAGTGAGCTTGGTCTATACTGAGCACTCTTCCCTCAGGTGACAGAGCCCTTGGAGCTGGTGGGAATGGATTTGGGGGGCCAGCTGGAACCAGCTGCCCAAAAAACACATACTACTGGTTAGGGCTTTGGGCTTGAAACCAAAGGGTTGCCGGTTTGATCCCTGACCAGTAGGAAAAATGTGGGCGGGGGAAGTGGTTGAGCACTGCTCTCCCATGCCCACATCCACAGCTTAAGTGCCCTTGAGCAAGGCATCTAACCCCTCACTGCTCCCCGAGCATCGCTGTAGCAGGCAGCTCACTGCTCCAGGTTAGTGTGTGCTTCACTTAACTGTGTGTTCACTGTGTGCTCTGTGTGTTTCACTAATTCAGATGGAATAAATTTCACCAATTGCATCCTTGATTTCTTCCACAAATTTGGGGCCCCCAAATGTATCTTAACAGATTGTGGCCGTGAATTTGTTAATAAGGTAGGAGCAACATCCAGCAATATTGATATTACTCTATCATGACTTTAATGATATTTGTTTGATCAACTTTGCTTTGTGCCAAAAGCTAGGCATCAAGATGAGCCTGTGCAGTCCAGACCACCCCCAGACCAATGGGCTGGTGGGGAAAATGAATGGCAGCATTCAGAAGTACCTGGTCTTGGACTATCTTGCAGATTAAATGTCTGTTCTCTTACAGAGCACAATGAATAGGGATCTGTACTTCACAGGGTCCTGACCAAGTTGGTAGGCAATAAGCCCAAAACATGGGATGAGCACAGTACAGCGTTTACAGGTACAGTGTTTTCTTTGAGGACCAAGAAACAATTCACAGGGTACTCCCCATATTTTTTTTAATGTTTGGCCGGGAGGCTAGGTATCCTGTTGAGGTTCCATAAGAGAATGAGGTATAGTATGTTGTCAATACATTACTGATTGTTTTAACATATCTTTGGTAGGACATTGGGCAAGCCATCCTATGTGTATGGACATGCTGGTACGTATTTATTGTTCCTGCACAGGTAACTCATGAGAAGGTAGAGGCACTGGCTGGCAGGGAGGAGCCTTCCCTTGGTGTGCAGAACCTGCCTGCTCACTATGAAGTAGTCCGGCAAAATGTCAAGCGGGCCCAAGACCGGATAAGGCAGACAAAAATCAGAGGAAGGGGTTGAGGAAAATCTGGAGACTGGCAATAAGGTACTTCGCAAAAACATCCGGCAGGAGCAGCGGAAATGTGGCAAACTGGAGACATCCATGTTGGGCCCATACACCATCTTTGCAGTGGAGGGAAAAAGTGTAGACCTCATGTCTAAAAAAAAGGCAAGACACTAAGGAAGGTCTACATCGAACAATTGTGTCCATATGTCGAGCCCACACAGCGGGTCCCACGTAGATGGCCATACAGATCTCTTCCACCTGTGGCCCAGATGAGGAAATGGCTTCCTTCTCCACAGAGGATGCCTCTGAGCTGGAAGATCCCACTCTCCCATCCACTAGCTATGCCCCGAATGAGCTGGAAGATCCCACTCACCCATCCACCAGCTATGGCTCAGATGTGGAGGAAATGGCTTCCGTCTGTTCTAGGAACTATTGGACATTAGTTGTGTCCAATAGTAAGTGACCATAGTGAGTAATTTTCTTAACAATGGCAAACCGTTTGTTTGTACTCATGTATGATATATTGAATATATTGAATCCACGGCAACAGGATGGGTCTTCATGTGGAGTCATTGTGTGCAAAGCAAGTAACTTCCCGTTTTTGTGTTTTTGAAGTTGTGGTCGTCACAAATGCGTTGCTATACACCATGCATGTATGTCCTAAACTGTGTTTATTGTGGAAACGCTTGCAGAGTTCATTTTGATGAACCAAAGTCCCCACTTGACAGTTGATGCAGAGGGCATTACATGCTTAAGAATGGATATTGCCCAAGAACTCATCCGTTTTTCTCAGTTGCTAAAACACTAAAACCTGGGTGCCATTCCGAACTTAGTCCCGCCCACAACATTTGAGGTCGGGAAGTTCGGTCTGGCATTGCTCCATTGTGGAGCAAGTATGCTCGCCCTAGATGGGGCGGACCAATCAAATCGGACTTTACGATGATGGGACAGGTGAGCAACAGTGCTTGAAACTTGGCAGGATTTCCCCCTCTGCTGGAGAAATTGTGCATTATGCTATTTTAAACTGTGGGAAAAGGTAACGATAAAGCGCATGGATTTGTTTACAAGCTAGCGAACGGTTAGCATACGTTTGGCATAACTATGTGGATGTTACAAGGTAAGAAACACGATTTAAAACGAGTTTCTTGTTTCTCACTTCTCTTTCCGGGACGGTAGTCTCAATGTTGCAAGGTTGGTTTTCCGCATGGGGACGCTAGGCGCAGCGGTGAAAGTCACCATTTTCACCGGAACAGGTCATTTAACCATCCAAATGATTTCTAAACGGGTTTATTACGTTGAAATAGTTGCCAAGTTCCCCTTTAAGACCCCATATGGAAAATGCATATTATTAATGAGGTTTTATCACTGAAAACAATTGTTTCTGAAAACTTTGGCCAAAGAGTTGAGATATGGGAAAACTCATGGTTTCACTTTCATCAAAGGAAAACAGCGCTGTTGCATTGCAACATGTTCCCTCGTTCATTTGACATCTTTGATTGACCACCTGTTCGAGGGATTTGCGACAGCCTTTCCCAGCTGTTTAACATGTTTGTAGCATAACAGTGTTCAACCAAATTATTTTAAAAAACGGAGGAGATATAGGCTATCAGTTTTTTCCTAATAGCCTACCCTACTACGCATCTTAGATTTCGCTAATGAGTGTTGTAGGCTAGGAGTTATTTCTTGCAAAAAAACAGAAAACAATGTTAAGGCATTTGCGGAGAAGAAGGATGGTTCGTGTTTTCTTCCTACACCTCACGGTAAGCTATTTCGTTCATCGTATCAGAGGATTGGTTAGGTCTAGTATAAACGATTATTTTTTAAACGATTAATCTAGCGATTATTTTTTCGATACATCGATTAATCTAACGATTCATTTTTTCAGTCCGATTCTATTTCGATTCGATTATCTCCCCATTAATTCACTAATAGCAACTTATACATGTTCATTTACATAAATGAAAAAACATGAATTCTTTAACATTGCAATATACTGTATGTTTATTGCTCTTAAGATTCCAAAATAAAAGACTATACAAGTGCAAAGTAATGCATTCTTAGTCAGAGGTAGCGTTCAATAAAGTTCAGTAGTGTATGTCTAATTGAGTGCCTGTCATTTTAAGACGTTTGTGTGGGATTCCTTCCAATTAACATTAACTCATTGAGTGCCAAAGACGTAATATTACGTTTTTCCTTCCCATGCGTTGAGTGCCAAAAACGTAATATTACGTTTTTAGCTTCTTTTTTTTTATTACGAAACTAGACACTCTAACACACCTTATATGTGAGTTTGGGAACTCTGTGATGAATGGAAATGAAATATATGACGATCGAAAACTTATGAAAACGCACAATCTGGACATTTTATCATAACTCGGTTGCCGCTTTGGGTCGAATCAGTGACGATGCACGTCAGGTCAAAAAACCAGGCCATTTTCGTGGGTCTATCACTGGGTGGCAGTCTCGCCAGGTCTCGCTGATCACTTCCCGGAAAGTTTACACAAGTAAGTAACAGGCAACACTTCATATTTCATGAAAGACGTTATATCTCCATTTCTAGAAAAAAAACAGCGACTTTGATTAAAACTTGCCACTGTTTAGCTTGGGATTTCTCAGGAACAGAGGCGTGTAGAAATTACACGATTTGCACCCACGAGAGTCTCACCTTTTAATCGAGCCATTGTATGTGTTCATAGCTATAACACAGAAAAAGCTGTGGCTGTACAAAAATCATCAACAATGGTCTAGATTGCTGGCACTCAAGGACAAAGCTCCCGAAAACAGCTTGGCATTCAATGAGTTAAAAGGCTGCTGATGTGTGGATGCAATTCATAACGTAGTTAGTTCAAATAACGGTTCATACTTCTCCTTTGGACAAGCACTTTTGAGTCTTGGAAAACACTTTTCCCATTACATTGGGATTTTGCAAACATTGAGTCAATAAAATGAGCCCTGCATGAGTAACGAATACAAGCAGCTGCAAGTAAGGATGCTAAACTTGACATCCAAACAGTAGGCTATTCTAATGTTAGCTTTGAGATACTGCTTGATTGAATACTGTAACTTAACTTAGTTAAGTCTCCTCAATGTAGGCTACCATGTTGTGATAAGACCTTAGCAGAGTTTACTTTAACTTTAATGCAGCAGTTTTGAACAAATTTGCGCAGCATGGTTACAATGCTAAGTGGATTTAATACCAATTTAGCCCACTGTGTTCTATGCAGTGCTTCTTCTCTATGTGGCAACAACAACCCTTCAAAAATCGTGAATATTTTTGTAGGGTTGTAGGCCTACATAGACCATTATAAAAGATAACGAATTTTCAAACCTGTACCAAAATACATTTTTATTCAAACATCAAGTCTGCCTCAAAATACAACAGAGAAATCATGAACTCAAAAATGTCATTGTGGGGGGAAAAAAAAAACAATGACTGCGTAACAGTGCAAAAACGTGAGAAACACCAAACTCTCTTCTACACACTTTGCAGAATGCTTTCATCTCGTCGCTTAAGGTAGTCAATCCACGGGTAGACTACCTCCCCACCCACTCCTCCCGGGACCTGCATAGACGCTTTTGCTTTTTAGCGGCGTGTTGGGGTTCCGGTACATCAGCCATGTCAAGGTGAAAATTAGCTAAAATCAGTGCATATTCTCGCCTAATTATAGAACGTCAAAAAAGAAACAAAGTAGCCGGGGTTGCATCCAGACACTTCGTTGCCGTCGGGGGCTGCATGCAGTCGACTCAACCTCTCTACGGACAGTTTTTAATGTTGATCAGAAAATAACTACTCCGTATTCTGATTGAGTATAATTTTCGGGACAATTAGGGCCGGATTCGGGATAAACGCATAGATTTCGGGACTGTCCCGAATTGCTCAGGACATCTGGTCACCCTAGTTAGAGAGTTAAAAAAAAAAACTCAATGAGTTAACCACAGTTTCAACTAAACTCTCAGAATAGTCAAAAAGCAAACAAGAAAGTGATTTAGGAAACACTAGTGGCAGAAATAAGATTCTCTTTGTCACAGTCTCCCATCCAGTTATTGAGTATGAACACAGGTAACACAGTGAGCCACAGACTTTAAAAGCTACATCTCCGATACGAAGCATTTGACAGATTTGTTTCACCCTAAACAGGTCTGAGGTGTTGGAATTGTTTCAAAGCTTTGAAACAATCCGGCACAATTGATTCAAACGTTTCAGTGTTTCGAAAAAAAGCCTCGCTTTGCCCATCCTTACCTGCTGCTTCCGATATTCAAAAACGGTTGAGTCCCCAAATGTTATGACCAGGCGAACTGGCCACAACATGAACTGACCAAAACGTCACTTGAGCTTGTTTTGTCTAGGGGTTTATTAAAGGAGAATTCCGGTGTGATATTGACCTAAAGTGTATTGAAACATGATACCGAGTGTGAATGTATGTCTCATAGCCCATCTCGGCTTGTCCCCTGCACTCTACCAATGAAGTGTGGAGATACATTGAGCCTCGTAAATGGGTGTAAAACAGTGATTTATTTGCATGGCTAGCCCGATGCCGAAGCACCACTATTGAAAAAGCTGTTGGTAGCATCGGTTAACTAGCGCCAGATTTTGGAGTGCAGGGGACAAGCCGAGATGGGCTATGAGACATACGTTCACACTCGGTATCATGTTTCAATACACTTTAGGTCAATATCACACCGGAATTCTCCTTTAAATAGGGTAAATGTCAAAATAGAAAATGGGAGATAAACTACAACAGAATAGGAAACCACAGGAAGGCCAAGGACAGGCATGGTAGCTGGAGCCAAAGTCTCCCCAGACCGCACGACTGCCCAGATATTTAATGGAGTGGCTCTGCCCACTCCTAACAGGTTGCACCAGCACACAATTAGAGAAAGGAAACAGCAGCAACAACAAAGAAGGAAACAGCACCACCTAGGGTAGTGGAGGGACGTAACAGCAGGTTAAAGGCAGCCAAGTTGGAAAATGTCTAGTACAGCAATGTAGTCACCATCTATGAGTGAGTGAGGATGCTAAAGCACAACTATCTAACACATTTGACAAATTTTGAAGTATACTTTTATCAGGCAACTAGTTCTGGTATCATCTTCAAATGAATTTTGATGGTATGTTGTCAAGGACAGGTCTATGTTCCCAGACCCTAACCCAGAAATGTGGGAACATAGGGCTGACCCCCAAAAGACAGCACCAGTTAGCGTGTTAGCAAGCTTTTAGCAGTGACTAAAAGGCTCTGGGTGGTGTGTGCAAGGGTTTGTAGGCCTTTTAGATCAGTCTGATAGGCTACTAGGACATTTTTATCTTCAGAATTATATTGAGTGAAGTTTCAAATGTCACTATAGCTCAACGGTTAAATTGTTGAAATCATAAAAGTATGGTCTGCCTCTCATCTCAAGTCTACCTCTGTCGTGTTTCTCTAGATGTTAAGAGACAAATTAGCAAGGTGCCCGGCACCTCTCACTGCATGGATTCCGCAGCACGGTAGCCATGGATGGTGCCGGCAGTGGATTCAAAATTAGTGCCCTATATGTAATATAATTGATTGAGTTTAATTGAACAGCTGAGGTTGTCTGAAGGCACTTTACCCAGGGCCAGACCACTCTCTCCTAACCATTCCATTCTGTCTATGATTAGTGGCGATCGCTTTTATCACAGCTGGGTCACGTCTGGGGTGGAACTGCTGAAGGAGTCTGATGGCCTGTGATTACCGCCACCCACAGAGCGGTGTGTGTGTGTGTGAGAGAGGATACATACCAAGTAATCTAGCATCATAATGAAATTCCTAATATGAACAGAACACATGGATTCTCAAAGAGAGGGCACGTCTGATGGCCACTCATGGAGGTATTCTGCCCGTAATGACACACACACACACAGAGTGCCTTGAGGATACAATCACTTTTTCTCTTCTTTGAGAGGGTGCCTACCTCACCTTTTTCATTTGCTATGAAGGATTCAGTGCTGCTTAGGACTTCTACATACACACACACACACACACACAAATACACCACAAACACACACACATAAATACACCACATGCACACACACACACATAAATACACCACATACACACACAAATACACCACACACACACACACACACATAAATACACCACATACACACACACACACATAAATACACCACATACACATTGTTAGCACAGGAAGCACCCACTCTCAGTATTCAGTAAAAAATACTCTCCCAGCACACACTCTCCCACATCTACTGCCCTCACACACACAATATAGTGTGTTTTCAACGACTGGTTCGGTACGATACGCAATTATTTGTTTCCATTGTCAAAATTTGTGAATGGTACCAAAACAACCGATCCGTGCCATATTTACAAGAGGCCATTCTATATTGTGAATATAGCACAGCTGAGGGGTTGTTATCACGATTGCGTTTTATAAGTGGCAAAGCATGTCCTGTCTGATCGTGACCTTATTCATCTGTGAAGCAGACACCGCATTGTCATGCCCCACAATTTCACCGGCCGCTAAATTACTCTTCCACACTAACAGCCGGCTTTGATACTGTGGTTGGCTTATATTACAGTAGGCTTTTATTCCACTGCTTGGTTGAATTTCCCATTGTCCTGCATTTTTTAACATATGTTATTTGCACATCTATGAAGTAGATCCATTTTTGTGGCCGTATCACACAACTCAAATAAGTACTTCGCAACACTGACAAAAATTATATGCTTTTTTACGGCTACTGGGCATTGGGTTATATGTTCAAGATCCATTGTTTAATGACCTGCAGGGCACCGAGCAAAACGCTGACCAGTGCACTCCTGCGAGTTTTACTAAACACGAAAAGTATTAAAGACCTAACTACTAAACAAAAATGAGATTTAACAATTGTTGAGCAAAAGTAAAACACAAGTAAAATTGGAAAAGTCAGAAGTTTCAGCCAGACGGCTATGCCCCTTGCACGTCATACTTGCACATGCGCTCAGAGAGAGACAGTCACACACATACAGTAGAGAGAATGTGAGAGAGTGAGAGGCTAGAAAACGAGAGGGAGAGAGAGAGTAGTGTTAATTTCGTCAGACGAGAGGAAATATGTTCGTCAACGACCTTTTTTTTCATGACTAAGACGAGACGGCAGTAATGTCCTGAAACACTGACTAAGACTATCTTAAGATGCATTATTGTTGACAAAAAAAGACGAGACTAAAATGTTTTGCATGAAATAAAAACTAAAGATAAAATCTCCCTTCTCATGTTCATCTACAAAATGAGAAGACAGAATATCTAGCTGTTACGTTTTCAAAATATTCTGAATGAGTTCATACGCAACAGCTTTCCTGTAGGCTAGTCTACGTGCTGCTGCTGAAACCCTGTGGCTGCAACACGAAACTACACGGAACAACACTGGAGATTTCTGCCAGAGTTAGCAAGCTAACTACCTAAGCTTTATGCCACAATGCTACATACCCAGAAGTTGAAGCTTCTCTCATACAAATTAACATCCCCAGAATGTCCATACGAAAATGTTCAGCATGTAATGTCAACTATTCATCTAGTTAGACTGATGATGCAAAGTTTGCTAGCAAGTAAGCTAATATGGAAAGTTAAGCTAGCAAGTTAGCTATGGCTAAGATGGAGAGTCTGTTTGGGGAATGTGTTGTGTTTGGGCGCATATCGCCATCTAGCGAGGCGGAGTAAAACATTAATAGTTTGGCCTACGACAGTGTTTCTCAAACTATTTCAGTTTCAGGATCACTTAACTAACCCTAGCTAAAAAAAAAAAAAAAGATTAGACCTACTTCAACAGTAGCCTATAATTAGTCTACACAATAGGCCTCACTGAACAACCTTGCTTATTGTGTCAGAGGATTCATTCTGTATGATTTAAACTGGCATATCTTACATAGACAGTGTGCAGAACTGTTTGGATTTACATACAAGTTATTTGGCAAACAACTCATCTATATTATATTTTACCACGTCTGCTCGCGGACCACTTGGGATAGCTTGCGGACCACTGGTGATCCCCGGACCACACTGTAAGAAACACTAGTCTACGAATATGACAGTGGTCCAGTCAAATCTGTTACTGTTAATGGTCAAATCCCAGCCGAGCTATAACTGTAGCTCGACTTACCTGTGCATGTAAACATACTGACTGACAAAAAATCAGAATGAGTAATTATAACAGACGAGTAGCCCTGTGGACACACAATATTGTTGGAAAATTGAGATGTGTGAAACACTATTTGACTCAAATGGTAATCAGAAATAATTTGTTATAAAAAAAAGACTAAAATGTGTTCACTAAAACTGACAAAGACTAAGATACCTTTAGTTTTGTTTTGACTAAAATGACGAGACTTTTAGTCGACTAAAACTTTACTAACAAAAATGATATTTGAATGACTAAATATCACAAGACTAAGACTAAATTAAAAATAGGTGACAAAATTAACACTAAGAGAGAGATAGCTAACCAGAGGCACAAATAAGCAGATAGGCTTTTAAAGCCTTTTCAGAATCCATTACTACGCCTCATCATTTGCCTAGTGTGTTTCACACATTTGCTGTGTGTGTGTGATTCAGTGTGTGGGTGTGCAATGGGGAGTCTGGGAACGTCCAGCAAGTTCAGCACGTAATGAAGCATGAGATGTATTCCCTCATGACTTTCTGGATCATAAGAACTAGAATTAGAATAATTTATTGGCTGAGGCGATTGCTCCCGTGCCCAGCTAAAACGACTGTATCGAGACGCTGTTCTAACACTCCCATGCCCAGCTAAAACGCCTGTGCCTATACACCGCTAACACACCTTCGCCCAGATAAAACGCCTCTATGCGGACTCTCTCCCGTGCCTAGTTCATACATCTGTGCCCATGTTCCCGTGCCCAGTTAATACATCTGTGCCCATGGAGGGAGGGAGATTAACGGCTTCTACACACAGTTGCGTTCCGTCAACGCATGCCAGTGGGTGTTCCCGACGGTAGCTATGCAAATGACTTGAAGTATAAGCGTAATTTAATTGGTTGGTGCCGTCCGTCGATTGGGTTGATTGGCCGGTGCCGTCTGTCGGTGCAGCAACAGCTGAACTTCTCAACGCGAGCGACAGGAGAAACGCGACGCAACGGACCCACAATTCAGTTCGGCAACGGATGACGTGAGTCCATGTAAAGTGAATGGGATGCGTCTCCAGCACTACAACGCACGCTACTTTGTGTAGAAGCCGTAAGAGAGAGGCAAACAGATTCTTGGTGTTTTATGCCCCCAATGTTGTCTTCAAGGCAGTGCTGCCTGGAAGGCACTAGGGTTAGGCATGTGTTAGGGTTGGGGTTAGGTGCCTTTAAGTCAGCGGTGGCAGCGCTGCCTGGAAGACGACATAGGGGGCATAAAACCCCATCGAGCAGGCAAACAGGAAGTGTGTGTGTACATAATGTCTCTTGTGTGCCTCCAAACGATCATTTTTTCTGACTGTAATAAAAATATTACTAACACACTTCTTTTTCTTAAGAGAAGAAAACACGACTCCTAACTTTCCAAACCAGGCACCCAGGAGCTCAAAAAGCTCCCCCAACCTTTTACAAAACACATGAAGGTATCCTGCCGTCTCTTTCACAAAACACATGAAGGTGTCCTGCAGTCTCTCCAAACCCACAAAAGGAACAATCCCTCCCAGCTGCTGAACACATATCTGTTTGTACTGTAGCTATTGCCCTGCGAACAAGCTTCCATGGCAAATCATTCGTACGTTTCTCAGTAGGAACCTTATAAAAACACCTCCATAGCAAATCGGTTGTACGTTTCTCAGTAGGAAGCTCATAAAAACACCTCCAAGAAACTATAAATCCCGTCCCAAACACTTGAACGCCATTGCACCTTGAAGTGCTTTAACTTTCACATAAGACTTGTATAAATAGAAGACTTTTTGTTGAGGTCCTGAAAAGGCCTTGCCTCCCACTGCACAGAGGAGACAATGCCGCCCCCACTCTCCTCCTCATTCTGCAAAGCAGAAGCAGAGACCAGCACTTATCGCCATAACTCATCTCCCACCCCTTTGGTGAGTCCCATCCAAGGCCTCCCTGCACGCCCCAGGCAATGCCATCATCACTTCCTCCACCATCCTCTCCAAAAGTCTCAAAGTCAAAGTCAAAGTCAGCTTTATTGTCAATTTCTTCACATGTTCCAGACATACAAAGAGATCGAAATTACGTTTCTCACTATCCCACGGTGAAGACAAGACATATTTTACCAATTTTAAGTCCACAGACAAACATAACATTCAAGTAAAACAAAAAGTAAGTAAATAAGTAAATAAGAGGGCACATATAATAATGAAAAATAAGAGCAGCAAAATTTTGTTGAAATTGTGCATAGACAGTCAATAAAAAAACTAGTGCAAAGTCAGGCCAATAAGAGGCTTGGGTAGTTCTGTTTGACCTGAGTAATAAAGAAAGTGGCATAGTGGTGCAAGGAACACATATCGGTTGAAGTGAGGCTGTGTTCTCCAGCTGCTCCCATCTCTCAGATGGGCCAGTGCTGTGAACCCAGCTTTCACCACACCAGTTCTTCACACTTGCTGAAGACAGGATCCTCATCTTCAGACGGGTTATTGAGCAAAGGCTACCTATGATCCATTCCCCCACATGCAACGTGGTCCTCTCTTTCTTAAAAGTAGTCTGCCATTCTCTTAGAACTGACATACAGAAGGGAGAACAACCGAGAGAGAGCATTTTGTAATGTAAAAGCTCTTTGTTACAGTATACTAGCCTGACGTTGTTGTACTCAAAATTCTAGTCAGAATGAGTCTGATATTGCTCCATTGGGACGTAATTATGGGGCGTGTTTCAGGGGGGGAAATGCCTCTGCACTCAATTGGATAGACCTAACCAATCAGAGCAACAAAAAAGCTTACATGAGCTGTAGGAAGAACACCCGAACCATCTTTCTTCACAAGTGCCTTAACATTGTTTTCTAAAGTTATTGCGCTGTCAATAGCTTGTACAACATCCGATAGCGAAATCTAAGACAACGATATATGTAGCAGGGTAGGCTACTCGGGAAAAATGGATATTTCCCCTCATTCGTTTAAAAAAATAATAATTCCGTTCACACAAACATGCTACAGCTGGGGAAGGGTGTCGCAAACCCCTCAAGCAAACAGGTAGCCAACCAGAGATTTTAAAGCAACACCAAAGAGTTTTTTGTACCTTAAAATAATGTTTCCAAAATCGTTTCAGTGGTTCATCAACTCCTAACAGGGCACTTCTGCATTCGCTTCGCGACCCCTCTATCGGCTATAACCGCACTATGCAAGTTTGCCAGATCAGGTAGCGGATCTGTAGTTTGATGGAATGAGACATAAGAAACTACAAATTTGACTGGTTTCTGATGTTGCAATACATCGTACTTAATAAAATAAAATATAATATCATAAAATCTTGCAACATACTCTATTTTTGGTGAGGTTCAGTTGCGATAAGGTTAAAGTTGCCTTTCTATCTATATTGGGTTGCAGGGCTGTCAGAGAAGAAATGAAGGTTTTGCACAGAAGGGTACTGCCTCCAGGACAGGGTCAAGATGAGTCCATATAGCCGCCGGGTCATGCCTTCTACTTGGTGAGATGGTGGCAAAGGACATGGGTGGCTGGTTGTGCACATAGAGGACTCCAGAGTGGAGGGTCGCTTGCTGGTATGACCCCCCGAAGTGCACAGACTGGATTTCACTTGCATATTTACAGTTATAATTTTCACTAAAATCTATGTGAATAAGACAGTCCTTTGAGGAAAGGTTCTCTCGCAGATTTCTGTATGCATTATACTGCCAGCGAACGTTGAATGTGTGCTTCCGAAATTTGAACAGGCGGTCTTGAAATTGTGTAGTCAGGTCAAGCTCTGTTATGGTAGTAGATTTCTTTATAGAAATAACTTACAGGGGTCAAGACTGTCTGTACAACTTTTAATTTCTGAGCCTTTCTCTCCTTTTCACTTAGATCTATAGACTTCCTGTTTTTAGTGAGGATATAATTTCGATAACCCTGCCTTCGCTTTGCCAGGTACTCTTCCCTGTGTATAGGGTCTGCATCTCTCCGCTGCCTGTATAATCTTTGCTTTTCAGCTGCACTCAATTTTGCCATACCTGACAAAAGGAAAATATAACAATAGCTAATGAGTATGATTATAAATTCTTATTAACTTAAAACATTTTCCCTCTTGTTTTGTTTTTATGCTTTTATGTTGGTCAGTTAAAGGAATATTGCTTAGGAAGGAAGTACTCATTAGAGTAACAACAATGACAGTAACACCAATGACAATTTACAGAAAAAAACATTTTAACAAAATGGCTGCCATTAGCCATGTGCTATTTCATCAGAGATGTAACAATAACATACTTATTCAAGCTAATGTATTTTTATGTTAAGATCTTAACACCCACAGCTATATAAAAAAAAGAGTAACACTAATGACATCCAAAAAATCTTAGATAAATCATGATATTTTAGACAAATGAGTTAAGACATCTAACAAACCTTTTGCCTTCCTCCACTGACCTCTTGACCCAGGAACAAATTCAAAGAGCTGATGCATTGTTTCAAAATAAAAGTGCTTTGGGTAGGATAACACCAATGACATAAATTTGGTGGACAAATATTTATTTGATATTATTAATATTAATAATGTATTTTTACCATTTCAGTGTTCTAGTTAATTCATACAGGGTTAAAGGTAAATGTAAATTATTTTATAAAGCACATGTTTTTAAATGTAAAGTACACAGTTCAACTTCCATGTATGATCAAAGGGACAGGGGAATTTTCAGGACCAGACATTTTTTTTTAAAAAAAAAGGGAAAAAAGAAAATTAAATTAATAAACTCTCTCATCATCTTAAGGACAGTCTATATTTATTAAATATATATATAATTATGGGATTATTGGGTCAAATTAAATGATTCAGGGGTCTGCAAAAGCAAGGGACAAGCATTTCCACCTCTTTTGTGGAATGACCCATGAATGTAAAATGTAGACACGTAATCTAGTAGTATTTCAAAAATCGGGAATAAGGTATTTATGGAAAATAAAAACATTGCATTAGGCTTGTGTATCACATATGTATGTAAAATGTAGACATGTTATGTTAACAATCTGTCTTGTTTACTGAATGTAGTATTACACTGTAAGAAAATTATCAGGGAGGAAAAGTAACATTCATGAGAAATCAAGTAACAATCACTTTACTTATTAGCGATTGTTCTTAGGCTTCTTCTCAGCCTTTTTTCTGTGTGTGAGAGAAAGAGAGAGTGTTACAAAGACTGATAGGGTACACTAGGATTCATGTAGAGGAAAATTGTGCCAAAGTGTCAATATTTTGTGTGCCAACCTTTATTATTTAGCACTGCTTTAAAGCAAAATTCTCACTAAAATGCAACCTAGGGTCTTTTTGTGAATGTACCCGAGTCAAACTTTCGTTTAATAGCATAATTACGTCGGAAGCGCCACAGCTTGTCCTGTTGTCGTTTTCGGGTCAAATGAAACGAAAGTTTGACTCATTCACAAAAAAACCTCAGGTTGCAGTGGGTACCCTAGTGGGGAGATTGTACATCCCGCCATAATGCCAATCTCAAACTGTTGCCAAGCTGCGTTGTATTCTGCTGTGGTAAAATGAGAATTGAATATCCATAATGTACGCCTTAAAGGACAATTCTGGCGCAAAATTAACCTAGGGGTTAATAAGACATGTGTACCGAGTTTGCCCATTTTCTGGGATGTTTTCATGCTAATCGAATGTGACCAGTTTTATAGCAAACCGCTTATTAGCTTATAACGCTAATCTTAAGGGCACAGAGTAAAGGAAAAATAAGACAGACAGCACCGTTCACGTTTCGCCATCTTGGAAGAAGTCATGTGACAGTTAAGCTCACGTTGCACGGCATTCAACCAGTCCAACATTGTGCAAGGTGAGCTGAACAGTCACGTGACTTTTTCCAAGATGGCGCCCGCTTGTATTGCCTGTATACGTGAATGGTACTGTCTTTTTCTAAACTATATCTTTTTTAAATAAACTGTACACTTACAAAGTTCACAATGCTTCGGTTTACATGTAGGCACCCTCAATATGTTACGTTGAAGTTTGGTGCTATTTTGAGCCTTGAGTGGTATAGAAATAGATTTCTTTTTACTTTACTCTGTGCCCTTAAGCTAATTAGCGGTTTACTATAAAACTGGTCACATTCGATTAGCATGAAGCCAAATCATGCTGGTGTGCTCCCGGAAGCACCCGGAAAAGCCAGGAATTCCAGCTTTTTGCACCGAGGTAAACAATTAGTCCTTTCAAGGTAACTGGATAACCCCCATGATTTAAAACAAGAATGTAAAAATAGCATCTGGACACATTTCAACCATTGTTAAGTATGTGCAAAATACTCACCATTTTCAGACAAGGGCGTAACGATAGTCCATCAGTTTTCGGAGCAAGGTGGAAACCTGAGGTGGGGTGCTTCTTCTTTTCTTGCCATTTGCCTTTGTTCTCCTCTCTGGATTGATACCCACAAGACACCTAAAAAGATAATCACCTGATATATAAATCTGTACAGCATAATTACAGGTTCAGAATGTAGAGGGTGGAGAAACATGTCGCAAGGCCTGTTAGAAATGTGGCGAGGTTGGACCCTTCACAAACGATTAAGGATTCAACGCTGACCATCCACTTTTGATGATTACCTTGTGGTTCACCTGAAAAAAAGAAGTTATCATATTCAATTTAAGATATAGATCCACATGTCAACTATGATTTAGATTCCTTTTAGGATTTTGTCCAAACAAAATTCAATACAAAGAAAAAATGTAGTGTTTAAGTTGATTTAAATATTTATATGTTGATCATTATTACTCTAGTGAATGAAAACAAACATACCTAGTAATATCAGGCGAGGCGTCACAGCAGGCGCACTGGAAGCTGTTTCAAGCGAGGGGGGCTGATGGCTGGGTTGGAAAATATGTGACGTCATTATGCTGTGGCTAACATAATAGTGTAGGCCTACATTGTCGCCAACAACTGCCATTTAAAATGCATCGGAACAAAGCATGAAAAATTCAAACTTTATTTCATATCTTTCAAATATTCAAAACAACAGCTCCCAATCAACAGGAGCAGGAATACTTATGAAACATGGCCTAAATATAGCCTAAACTAAGCATTGAACGTCTTGAAAGTCCATTCGACTATGGATATGGGGAATGATTTCATATCTGAAACAAAAAACACACAAAAAAAAAAAAAAAAAAAATTAACTAATTTCATATTGAATCACTAAATAATACAGACATTATTTAGTGATATGCAGCCTTATGCTAGCGTAGACTTCTTCAGCCACAGGACTACGACGAATAGGCACAGCATACAGAAATAAATAACGCTAAAATGCTCGGCGGCAGTATAGGGGATTTGAAACCATTTCTTACCTCGATTTAAAGTGCACCAAACGTGGCATTGCGTTCTGGTGTGTTGCCGATGAAGCACCGAACAAGACATGATATATCCAGCCTGTCCAGAATGTCACTATGTATGTGCATTAGCGCCAGATGTGTCAACCTCTTCTGGCTTGTGGTAGGCTACTTCGGGTCCAGGTTTTCAGTCGTCTGAGTGTTGAGAATGATCTTTCTGATGGAGCAGCTGACACAGGTAGACATAAACAAAGCTTAACGAATGCCTCAAGCTCTAGTTTGGGGATGCAAGGATGAAATGAATTCAGCAACCTCTTTCACTGCAGCGAACCTTCTCTCTGTCGTAGAAAAAAATCACTGTCTATTAACTTTAATTTAGCACTGAACAAAAAAACAGCGGAGAATGTTCTGAGATGAGAAGTGGCCACTTGTGGCCTTTTATTCACAAGTCCTCCTGGGTACAGCTCTGAATGCACAGAGACTAAGTGTCGCCAGGCAGGAGTTGCGAATGATGGACGTCCTCTGCAGCGGAGACTCCACGACCCAGGCCTTGGGGAGAAGGTGCGCACGTTCTGAGGATTTTCCTCTTGGGAAAGTTTTGTATGTGGTCAAAAACACCTCCTTTTTTACTTATGGCCAACCCTGGCCGGGTGTCTGCCCCCTATGTAAATGGCAGACCCCCTGTGGCCAATCAGTATACACTCAATAAATTATATTGGTGGATGAGCTCACCAAGCTGTCATAAATATTATTAAATAATCTGCAGTAGGCCTGTGTCGTGTCTGCGTATGTGCACAACACCATCCTTCGGCTTCCGCCTGACAACACATGGGATCTTCATGAAAATTCACCACATCTCCTTAGGTCACCCAGTAGTTAGTTGCATTTGTAGGCGTGATCGATTGAACTTTTTCGGGAGTTCCCATAACTATGTTTACTTTTCTTAACCGTGTTACACGTGTAAAAGTCAGAAATATGTTTCTGCTGCCTATTGCTAGCCATGTCCAAACGAATGTGAGGTGACGGAAGCACTTCCTGAGGAGTAGCCTAGTCTTTTATCAACGAAATATTAAAATAATGAATCATTAGTTTATATCTTATAGGCCTACACAGCCCATCATTTTAATCCCATATCAAACACAGTCTTTAAAAAAATAATAATAATAATTTCACGTTTTTAAGTACAATATTATGTTACTCCATTACTATGACGAGGGAGGCTGCAGCCCCCGCAGCACCCCCCTTCCCGCGTCTATGCGTCACAGGTAGGCTTGGAAGACTCAACATCAGCTACAGTCGCACATCCCTTAGCACAAGAAAAGAAAGGCACTCAACAACTCTTCATGATGTGTGTGTGTGTGTGTGTGTAAGGAGGAGTGAGTGAATGTGAAAGTTGTCTGCAAGGTGAGTCTGAAAGGTGTGTGTGTGTGTGTGTGTCTGAATGATTAAAAGTGATGAGGTGGGTGTGATAAGATGTTTGTGTGAGGAATGTGTGTATGTACATGAGTATGTGTGTGCAAAGTGAGGGTGCGTGCTTTTGAAATTGTGTCTGTCTGTTATCAAAACCACATTGTTTCTATATATGTGTGTCTTAAGACCTGCATGTCTCTTAAATTTCATTTGACAATCTGGAACACAGCATGGAAGGTATATATTGTGGATATTGTCATGAATTTTGGTATGGCTCACATAAGAAATAGACGCGGTGGACTGATGCCCACATATCTGACATGTAAACATCTTTCCTGTTGCATGTCGCAAGCTCAAATGAGCTCAAATGAGCTCAGGAGGAATAACCATTATCTTTCTAAACTGTCAACTGAAGGACTCTTGCAACCACCTCTGAAAGCAGCTAACTGATCCGGTTTGCCATATGGTTTATTTTGGCCAGTTTATTAAACTGATGATTGACCGTTATTAGGGCAAGACAACCTAAGCAAGCAACGTGATATTATAGCAGGTAAATCATGCAAAATTAAACTTTCAAAAACTACGCATACCCTACACATACCAATACATTTAGATGGCTTCAGATTGCAATGAAGAAATGTAAAGTTTGCTCGACAAGTGATGACAATAACGCATGGCTTAAGAAGGGCGAAAGCGCGGTCTTGGCTAGCTGAATACTAACTTCGTTTCAGCAGGGTAACATTCAGAGATGTTGTATTATACAACTTGTGTAAACATGACCAGTGTGCTTTCAAACATTGTATTTCTGGTCAAAGATGACAGATAAACTCACCTTATTGTGTTGATGGCTTTCGATGGGTTTGGGTATGATTCCAACGTAAACCCATTGAAAGCCATCAACACAATAGAAGACGATACGTTGGAATCATACCCAAACCCATCGAAAGCCACAAAGGTAACGTTAATAGACTAGATGTACCGCATAGCGGTACAAAATATGACCGCCGCTCAGTCCTGTACATCCATTCCGCGAAAATAAATCACTTCAATTTGTCTCCATATTTTACTCCATCCCCCACTCTTGAAACTTTTGTGTATGCTTGTTTGGCATGCCTGAGTGTGTGTGTGCGGCTGCACAGAAAGTAGCCTACTGGTGCTGAAAAGGTGAATAGATTGTAGAATAGCCAAAGAAGATGTAGCATTGTTAAAAAACCTTTAAAATCTCTAAACAATCACAAGTAGGGCAGTTCATCACAGTTCATCCATTGCAACTGGATTGATGAAAGGTCACTTACACCTGTAGGCTACATTGTATTTGGGAAAAGCAAAAGGTATCAGCATAATGTTATTTATTTATTTATTTATTTATTTATTATGTATTTTTAAACAAAACATCTCTGTCAGTTCCATGCCGTTTTTCAACAGCTATCAAAAAAACTAAGGTCATTTTTGGATGGATGGATTTTTGTGAATGTTTCTTCTTCTACATAAGATTTTATAATAAAGCTTTTATTTGTATAGCACCTTTCATACACAGAATGCAGCTCAAAGTGCTTTACATTTGAAACATGTAACACAATAATAGTCAGTCAGTCATTATCAATCACTTTTTCTTTGCTGTTTATGTTATACTCAGCAACATATCAAAAAATATAGAAAATGGCGCCATAAGACTGGCAGCCTTAACCCTCTTACCCCCACAAGCACGCCATATGGCAACTGTGGCAAGGAAAAACTCCCATATTCCAGGAAGAAACCTTGAGCAGAACCTGACTTAATAGGGGAGCCCATCCGCTTCATTGGCTGCGCCCTCAATAGTAGCAGATGTAGAATAATCTGAAAATGTAGTCTACAGGATAAGATGAGTTAACTAAAAGCTTTCCTGTACAGGTATGTTTTCAGATCTTTTTAAAAATATTTACTGAACTCGCCTGCTTGATGTACAGAGGCAGGGTGTTCCATAGTTTGGGGCATAATGGATAAACGCAGCTTCTCCACTTTGTTTGTGGAGCACTTTGGGTACGATTAAAAAGATTAGAATTGATGATCTAAGTTTCCTTTGTGGTTGATAAGATATTAAAAGCTCAGAGATATATGAAGGTGCTATGCCATTCAGAGCTTTGTAAGTAATTAACATAACCTTAAAATCAATTCTATAGGAAATAGGGGAGCCAGTGCAGTTCAGCCAACACAGGGTGATGTGTTCTCTCTTCTTAGTCTTAGTTAAAAGTCTAGCCCAGAGTTCTGTATGAGTGCCAATTTCTTTAGATGTTTTTTGGGAAGACCAGTGAAAAGTGCATTGCAGTAGTCTAACCTGCTAGTGATAAAGGCGTGAATTAGCTTTTCTGCATCTTGTTGAGTTAAAAGGGCCGCACTTTGGCAATGTTTCTCAAGTGGAAATAGGCTGTCTGAGTAACTTTACTGATATGGGGCTTAAAACTTAACTCTGCATCTAAGATGACACCGAGGGCTTGTTACTTTTGGTTTGACCTGGTGTGCCAAGTTCCCCAGATTACTAAGAATAATATCTCGCTTTAGTTTTGGTCCAACCAGAAGTACCTCTGTTTTGTCATCATTTAGTTTCAAAAAGTTTTTGCTCATCCACTGATTAATGGAGGTTAGGCATGCAGTGAGGGAGCAAAGGCCATCTGGGTTAGTTGGCTCCACAGAAAGATACAATTGGGTATCATCTGCGTAGCTGTGGAAGTTTACATTATGCTGACTTATGACGTTTCCCAATGGGAGCATATATAGAAAATAGCAGGGGACCAAGGCAGCTCCTGGGCCACACCAAAAGGCAAGTCATGTTTTTCAGATACATGATCTCCTAGACTGATATAAAAATCTCTGCCAGTAATGTAGGTTTGAATGTAGGTTTGATTTTAGTCATCTTTAGTTCATGTAATACTTTATTGTCAATGCACAAATTAAGTAACAGTAGTCTGAAACGTTATTGTTAATGCACAAATTAAGTCACAGTAGTCTGAAACGAAATGCTGTTTTACATCTAACCAGTGGTGCAAATAACTGACATGTCCAAATGGGCCTTGATGAAATGCGTCGCTAGACTGTTCATACACATTTTAACGGGCCAAAGTTGAAGAGCTTTTGTCCGTTATTGTTCATGCAAATATAGGCGGATTCATGTTCCCTTGAATTGTGTAACTGAGGTCCATGGCTAGTCTGGCTTTCATCAGACCAAGCTCAATCTTTTAAGAAATCAAAAAATAAATAGCGGGCAGATCAGGCTGGGTTCACCCCGATATTGTTTAATTTTCAAATTGAGATATACACGCTCTGGCTATTCTAAATGCAAAAATGCATTAGGGAGTTATGACAAAACCGTAACTAACAAACTAGATCCTAATAGAAAGCTGTTAGCTTCCCTAAGCTACAGGTAGGATTATAAGGTAGGCCTATTTACAACATAAATTGTCAATAGGCTATGCTGACGACACAAATAAAATCTCCTTTGGAAACCAATGGCTTTACGACTTACAGTATCAAGCGGACTTAAACTGCCATATATCGTGGCGAAAAGTTGTAATAACATTCACGCAGCTCCATGAGTCAAGGAAAAGCGAATGAAGTAGCCACTTCTAAATGGGACCCACTACACAGTAGCTAGTAGGTGTGTTGCTAAAAGCAGCCATAATGAAATGAAGGGGTCATTGTTTGGATACTTCACACACACATGCTTTTTAATTTCACAGACTACAACTACCAAGCTGGAATCAAAGCACATCGATTCCCCTCTCACACCCCTGCACACTTAAAACAAAATAAACAGGCGCCTCAGTCTCACGCATGTATAGGCAAAACTGTATCAGACCGGTGTAACGTTGGTAAATCTTCCATTGCACAGAATGATTTTGTAGCATGCAATAAATGACAGTCGAAAAGATACAAACAGTGCTGCTATCAATTTGCTTGGTATAACCGCATTTATAGTTTTCTACAAATGCAATCAATCAAATGGGCCTCCATCACTCAACCAACGCTTAACGGTAACATTACCTAGGTCCTTATTGATATTATAAGATTAACGCATTACCTGCAGTAAAACCAAGCATGTCCGATAAACATCCTCAGATTTATTTCGGCTTCAAGAAGAAATGGGAATTACACTTCATGTGAACATCGTCCTGTCCTTATTAGATGTTCGCTGCGGTAAATTACAGTCCTTGTAGGAAGTGTCCATTGTTTTTCCCCAACCCACTTTTAACTTCCAACAAAATTACGTCTCACTGCAACGATGCACCATCTAGTGGACAAACGACTACTTATCGCCAATACTGAAAATGCAGCCATGATGATGATGATGAATATTTATTTTGGCTTTCTTTTGATCCTACTGAATTTGTAATTATGTATCGGCCGTTCTAATACCGATAGTATGTGGGTGCCTGTGTGTGTGCATGTTTATATGTGTGCACCGCCATTTACAGGCCAATGAGTGTACAGTCACTAAATGTACACATAACCTAATTTTTTTAGACCCCCCCATGGATGAAATTCTACGAAACTTGGCATACCCCCAGAGAATGCCAGGTCAATCATACACATAAAATTTGGTGCAGTTCTGAACATCTTAACTGAAGATAGTGGCGATTAAAGCAGAATAATATTGCATTTGCATTTTCATTTTTGGGGGGGGGTGCAAATCACAAATGAGTGATTATGAGCCAGGTTGATGTGGGCCCTTGAGACCAACATACCATAAAAGAGAACTGTGTCTGCCCACAGAGAACTGTGTCTGCCCTACCCTCCTTTCGGGGGGTCCAATTCAGCGGGGGGGCTACAGATCAAAACGAAAAACGATGGTTCCATGCTATCCATGTGGGGGTACATGCCCACCAAGTTTTGTGTACCCCGGTCTTTCAGTGTCCCGGGAATCATTGACGGAAATTTGGGCATCAAAAAAAAAAAAAAAAAAATCTGACTAAACCTATATGACCGCCGCTTCGCTGCGCGGCGGTCATAATAATGCCTATGCAACACAAATAGTTACAATGTGATTACATATTATTTAATCCTCAGGTATTATGGATCAACAATTCTACAAGGAAGAGATCATCGAAACAGTTGCTGGTCCATATTTAAGGGAGCAATTCCCTATGTCTACACACAGATTCTTCCAAGGTAGGCTATTGTTCTGGTTTTTTTTTTGCATGAGCCTATAGTAAAAGCAACGTGGTGATGATTAGGCTACTGATGTTTGTTGAATGAGTAACACTAATTTGTCCCGTTTGATTTTGTCAGACAACGATCCGAAACACACAGCTAAAAGTGTCAAGACCTGCATTCAGAGAGAGGGGATCAACTGGGTACCAACACCGGCGGAGTAAGTTATTTTAATAACCTAAAATAATAAAATTGATGAATACATATTCAGAATCCGGCTATCACTTTACTGACATGTCCATGTGTTTCTGTTTCTAGGTTGCCAGATCTGAACCCTATCGAGTTAAACCCATGAACAAAGACGCATTGATATCGGCAATAGAGTTTTTTGGCGAAACAAACTCACAGCCGAACGTTGCAATAAATACATCGACCATTTGGACAAAGTCATCAACAGAGTCCTAGAACTGAAGGGAGAGGCAACTGGCATATGATCTCCCCACGGGCCAATGGATGTACACATTTTCTCCTGTGTCTACGATAATCCAGTGTTTTGTCAAGTTGCAAATTGCTATTCGTTTTAGCGAAAGTATGAAGTACTTTTTGTAATTGTGATCTACTGTATAGGCTTCATAAAATAAAATTAACAATACAAGCTGATCTGGTGTCTGATGTGAGATCGGTGGAATATGGGAAGGGAAGTGGCAGTGTTTTTTTGCGCGTCTGCAGAAGTCAGCCAAATATGAATGTAATTCTGCGGCTTAAAGCAGATGTATTTGTTTATTGTACAGAAAAATAAAAATGACATGTCAAGCAGTCAATTGACTACATAGCAGTCAAGAAGTAGGGCAAATTCATTTACCAAACCAAAACGTGGGTCATAGTTGTCTAAGCCTCTATTGCGTAGCCTGTTAAAAACGTCGCCAGATAGTATTAAATCGGCAACATCGTTTTCTGCAGAAGCCTACCCAAGGCTACAGATTAATTCTGAACAGTTATTTCTCTACTGGCTCAATTATCACACCACTGTTTTGATTTGCGTAGTTGCGTTAACCCCAACACTGACAATAATGTAGACAGCAAATTCGATTTTTCGCTACCACCGTGTAGTCAAGCCTTAAGCCATACCCAAGTAGTCTAAATCGAGGTAATGTTTAATTATGCATGATTTATTTTGTTATTGAATTCATAGGCTGGGATTACTCTCGGCAACAATTATGTTTAATGGTAGATCCTGCTTTTTCAGAAGGGACCACAGGCAAAGCGATGTACAGTGGCAGAGCGACGCACAGTGGCTGAAAGTGGTACTAAAGCTTCACGCAGCTTCACGCCGCGTAATGCGCGAATGAAGTGGTCATTTGAAAGCGATGCCCACTGTAGTTAAACTTCTGAAATAGGTAGGCTAGCCTACTCCTAAGACACACAAGCATACAACCAGCTAATGTTAAGCTAGTTAAACTTCTGAAATAGGTAGGCTAGTCTACTCCTAAGACACACAAGCATACAACCAGCTAATGCTAAAGCTAGTTAAACTTCTGAGTCATTTCATTTGCCTGTTGCGTTCTGCTCTCCTCTCTTCATCCATAAAGTTAGTATCATCAGAAGCTGGATTCTTCGCCTCCTGTGTCTCTCTGTTAGGTACTCCAGCCTAGTCTTGAAACGCCTCCGTTCAAACTCTGTTATGAGGATCCCCGGGAGGCACAACATTCCGATGCCACAGCATTCCGATGGCCTCCTACATGCTGATTTGTGTTGTTGTTGTTGTTGTTGTGCTCAGTTACGAGGCTATAAACACCGCCAGCGTACTTACGTCACATTACGCCCTACTACTGGTTCCTATGCCAGTGCGAGTGCAAATGAAAAACGACTCCTGGGGAAGAGTAGGCTACTTAGTAGAACTGATCTGGAAGTGGACTGATCCTAGAACTGTGTTCCTAGAACTGCTCTGTGCGAAAACGGCATGCCGTAAAAAACCTAAAAGCCGTGTTGGCATTGCACGCACACTCATGTTGTTGCAAGAAAGATTACATACCTGCAAACTTAGAAGGGCTGAAAACACTAACACACCCAAACTGTACATACACATGCCAACACTGGACCAGACACATACTAACACAGGACCAGCACACACTCAAACATACACAAACAAACACACAGGACCATACACACACTAACACTGGACCACACACACACACTAATTAACACACACCCAAACTGTACCAGACACACAGTAACACACCCAAACTGTACCAGACACACACTAACACTGGACCATACACACACTAAAGGCCCATTCACACCAAGAACGATAATTATAAATATTGTTCTCGTTAATATGAATGATGACGTTCACACATAAACGATAACGGCATGAAGAACGATATCGTTTGGGATCACTTTCAGAGCAATTTTCAAAGCAAACGATAATCAGCTAATAGCCAATCAAATGTTCAAATCAAATCAGAACCCATCAAATTTAACCATCACATTCATTAACACAAGGAGAGACTTTGTTTATAGTTGTTCAGTGTGAACGTTTTTATCGTTATGGTTATAGTTATCGTTATCATTCTTGGTGTGAATAGGCCTTAACACAGGACCACACACACACTAACTCTGGACCACACACACACTAACACTGGACTATACACTAACACACACCCAAACTGTACCACACACACCCTAACACTGGACCACACACACACTAACACTGGACTATACACTAACACACACCCAAACTGTACCACACACACCCTAACACTGGACCATACACACACTAACACTGGACCAGACACACACTAACTCTGGACCACACACACTAACACTGGACTATACTCTAACACACACCCAAACTGTACCACACACACCCTAACACTGGACCATATACACACGAACACACCCTAACACTGGGCCACACACACACTAACACTGGACCATACACACACTAACACTCGACCACACACACACGAACACTGGACCAGACACACACTAACAGTGGACCATACACACACTAACACTCGACCAGACACACACTAACACAGGACCACACACAGTATTTCTCGCAGCCCTCTGCTTCAGGCCAGCCAGCACCAGTCAGATCAACAGCACCTCAGAATCCCTAACCCGACACCTGCAAGCAGACACACACACACACACACACATCAAAGGCAGGAGTCACATAGCACACACACTGATGTAGAAGTGAGCAGCCGCAGCCGGTAATTAATTAAGCCATGTGCTAGAGTGCTACACACACGCAAATTAGACATGTGTGGAGGAAGAGAACAAAGCGCTGCTCACACACACACACACACAGTCAGACACACTCAAAAGTACAGAGATAGTTCACTCAGCCAAAGAGACAACAGAGACACACTCTCTCTCACACACAGACACACACATACACACTTACAGAAATAGTTTACTCAGCTGTGGAGAGAACAAAGACACATACATACTCATACATACACACACTCACACACACACACACTCAGATACACTACACGCATGCACACACACACACATTACGTTCAGGAACGAAGCACATCCATGAATATTACACACACACACGATACTGCACACCAAGTTTCTGATACACCCACTCAAATACATACACACACATGAACACAAACCATGGCTTAGTAATCTTTGTTGTGTGTGTGTGTTAGTGCACTGTATCTGAGTGTGTGTGTGTGTATCTGTGTGTGTGTGCTGCGCTGCAGATGGAGGGTCGTGATGGGACGAGGTGCAAATGGAGGGCCGGCGGGTGTTTGGCATTTCTTTGACATTTCTGTTCTCTCTCTTTCATCCCTGCAACCAACACACACACACAGACAGACTGACATCTCTATTTCAGAAGGAAAGAAAGGAGAGAAACATTGGGTTCCAAATTGAAAGCAGGGTGTGTTGAGTGTGCTGAGTGCTAACCTTTCATATTCACTGCAGAAAAGTGCGGCTCTGAACTCTTACTTTGCTTTTAACTTTTTTTTCCACCCTGGACCTGAAACAGAGTCACGCGGCAGCCATCTGGAGCTCTGTGCTCTGGCAGGGCTGTGAGTGTGTGTGTGTGTGTGTGTGTGTGCGGAAAAAAATAGCAGACTCTGGCTCATGTCCACTCTTATAGCTGCTGCAGTGTGTGTGTGTGGATGTGGTCAGCTGTAGTGTGTGTGTGTGTGTGTGTGTGTGGATGTGATCAGCAGTAGTGTGTGTGGTGTTGACTCTTCAGTGGGCAGAGCAAGAAACTGACAGCCGTGATGGAGCCGGCTGTGTGTGTGTTTGTGTGTGTTTCCCTGTCTGGGCCTCTCACGGAAACCTGACCAGATGAATTAGTAATCAATATTCTCAGAGCAGGAGTACCATATGAATCAGATAGGAGCACACAGCGTGTGTGTGTGGAGACGTCATGAAATATTGAAGCGTGATGGCAGTTTCCAGGGTGATGGCAAACACTCTCACTCTTTCCTCATGCCAGGTGTAATACATGTCACAGTGCCTCATAGCAGAAATACACACACACACACACACACACATCAGGGTTACATATCACACTGTGTCTGTCACATAGCAGATACACACTCACACACACATCGCACACCAGAGAACGCATCAGGGTAACATACACACATCACACTGCCCCTGTCACATAGGAGATACTCAAACACACACACAGACACACTCCACAGGGTAACACACACACAAGGTAACACACGTCACACTGTTTCAGTCCTGGCCTCTGAGGTCAAAAGAGGTAATAATCAGAGGTTGTGAAAAGAGAGTTCAGAGTTCATAATCTGACCATCCAAACACAACCATGGAAACAAACCTACAACAGAACACACACGATCCAGAGTGCAGAAACCGGGTAACACACACACACACAATCCAGAGTGCAGAAACCGGGTAACACACACACACACACAATCCAGAGTACAGAAACCGGGTAACACACACACACACACACACAATCCAGAGTGCAGAAACCGGGTAACACATACACACACACACACACACAATCCAGAGTGCAGAAACCGGGTAACACACACACACAATCCAGAGTGCAGAAACCGGGTAACACACACAATCCAGAGTACAGAAACTGGCTATCACACACACACACACATCACACTGCCTCGCAGATACACACACACACACATAATCCAGAGCGTAGAAACAGGGAGATTTAGCACTGTAGTCCACTAAGGGATACTACCCACCAGTATTCTGCTGGTCAGTGTTAGAAAATATATCCCCAACGACAGAACGACCAGGACTGAGGAAAAGTCTTGTTTTGATACTGACCGGCAAACTATTATCCCACTGGTTGCACATTTGCCAAAAAGACAAAAGTCCTTCAAAGTATCTTTTTTTCTGCCCATTTCCTTCACTGTTTATAAAATTAAGATACCTGTATGAATTATTGAAAAGAGTAAAATTCTGGTGGATTCTACTCTTAACTCATATATATGTAACCTGTGTTGTGTTGAACCTGCACGATTTAGCCTGCACACGCCCAGACTCGAATCCGCAAACAGCAGCACCTGTCAGATCGGGAGGCAAGCGTGCTGACAGTTGAGCCAATAGCCCAGGCTCTCAACTCAGCGGTTAGAACGTTCTTAAGGTAAGGGCTGTGAGGATTTACACAGGCAACTAGCACGCTAGCTCAGTTCGCCTTCGTTACATACAGATTAATTAATAAAGTTTCTGGCATTATTTAGGGATATCCAACCAGATGTGGGGTCTTCTTCCATCAACAGAAAGTTATTTACAATCTAAGAAACACACACACACCAAGAGGGGATCTCTGACTACACACACACACACACCAAGAGAGGATCTCTGACAACACACACACACACCAAGAGAGGATCTCTGATAACACACACACCAAGAGATGATCTCTGGCACACACACACACACACACACACACACCAAGAGATGATCTCTGACAACACACACACACACTGAAAAGGATTCTGGGTAATGAGGGATGTTGTTCTTAGTTTCCGGTAGCAACCTCTACAGGGTGTCCAGTCAGAACACGGAAACCAGATTGTTGTTCGAAGAGTTATTTTCTTTATTAATGCTTCACACCCACAACACAGAATAACGATTGTTTAGTTGAATGAGAGCATGGAGTGATATGGAATGTATAGGACTGGGTATGTTTGTGTGTGGTTCTGAAATAAAGCAACAATGCCTGTCAAGTCAATGTCCTATGAAATAGCAGCTAACCTGACACCTTAACCTGTTACGCTAATAAGCAGCCTGACGCTAATGTGGCTAACAATGAAACAAATAAGAAAGCTAGCATATTAACAAACTAGCATGTATTAGCATAAACATTAGCACTGACAAACTAGCAGACTTTAGAGAATAAGCTAAGTCACAGTGAATTAATAACTTAATAATTAATCACTGTGAATCTAATGAACAAATGTAATGTTAGAGCTAGAAATATGCATCAAGTTATTGGTATCAACTCACCATTAGATGCACGCACACCAAATAACTTAACACGATCTGAGTAGACAACCTGCTGCTGCAGTCTTGCCCTTCACTGGTGGGAATGACCCTGAAAAGGAGGGTCCTAAACCGTGCTTCAGCCTTTATACTATCAATAGGTGGCCAACTAAGTGCCTGATCAAATAATAATAGGACCTATTAACTGAAATAGAATAACAATGCCTGACAAAATACAAGAGCAATGAAACAAAACAAACAGAACTGATTTAATACACAGCACAGCTGATGGACTTTTGTACAGCCGCCCCCAAATCTGTTGTGCAGATTTGCTTCTGAAAGTCCATCTATCCATGGTCGTTTGGAAGCGCAGGAAGACTGATCAGTCTGGCCACCGGTCGGAGGTAGGTACGGTCCTTGACCAGCACTTCAGCTGTCCTCACTCTTCCATCATAGCCGGGATGGACTGCCTTGACGGTTCCAACAAGCCAGAGGGCTCTTGGTGCCTGAGGGTCCACAATCATCACCACTGTGCCATTGGTCAGATTCTCTTTCTCCTTTTGCCACTTCTGACGGGTCTGTAGCATTGGCAGGTATTGGCGGACAAATCTGGCCCAAAACTGGTCAGCCAGGACTTGACTGTGCCTCCATCTTTTGCGTGTCAGTAACTCAGACTCTGGATAGATCACTTGGGGCAGAGAAGTGTCTGGCCGCCCCATGAGAAGAGAGTTTGGAGTCACAGGGTCTGGATCTGAGACATCCGAGGACACATAACCCAAAGGTTTGGAATTAAGTACGCCTTCAATCTCTACCAAGACTGTTCTGAGCACCTCTTCTGGCACAGTCTGTGCTCCAAGAACTGTATACAATGCTGCCTTAATGGATCGTATTTCCCGTTCCCATGAGCCGCCAAAGTGGGCCGCACTTGGTGGGTTGTAGAGGAAATCGATCTGTTGGGCAGTCAGCTGCTCTTTCAGGGCTGGCTGGAGGGCCTGGAATGCCTCTTTCAGTTCTTTGTCACCGCCCTTGAAGTTTGTTCCTCTGTCACAAAGAATCTCATGTGGCTTACCTCTCCTGGACACGAAACGACGGAGTGACATGAGGAAGGAATCAGAGTCGATGCTTGAAAGAAGGTCTATGTAGACTGCTCTGGTGGTAAGGTCTATGTAGACTGCTCTGGTGGTAAGGTCTATGTAGACTGCTCTGGTGGTAAGGCCTATGTATACTGCTCTGGTGGTAAGGCCTATGTAGACTGCTCTGGTGGTAAGGTCTATGTAGACTGCTCTGGCGGTAAGGTCTATGTAGACTGCTCTAAGGCACTTGTACAAGATGCCCCAGCGCTTTTCATTGCGCCTCCCTACTCTGATCTGAATTGGGCCAAAACAGTCTATTCCGGTGGAGTAAAAGGCTTGTAGAGCCTTAGACTGGAGGGGGGCAAGTCAGCCATCCGTGGGATGTCAGGTGTACCACGCCACTTACGGCAATCAGGGCAACTATGTTGGAACTTGCGAATCGCCTGCCTGCCTCTCAAAATCCAAAAGCGCCGCCTGATCTCTGCAAATACCCTTTCTGGACCGGGGTGGTGTAGATCGTTGTCGTAGCGTTTGATGATCAGCTTTGTAATAGGATGGGCAGGATCAAGCACAATTGGGTGTTGAACTTCCTGATCCAGTTGATCACATCTACGTAGGCGGCCTCCAACCCGAATGAGCTGGGTATTGGTGTCAAGCTCAGGGGCTAGTGTGACTAGTCTACTATTCGCGGAGACTGGATTTGCCGCCTGTAACTGGACCATGTCATCTGGAAAGCTCTCGATCTGAGCTTGACGAAGAATATCTAATTCAGCTTTCCTGAGGTCGTCTGCTGATAGGCTGTGGGTCTCTGAAGCCGCCCCATGTAGTGGACAGGCTAAAGCTTCAAGGAGTTCCTGGAATGTGCTGTATCGACTGACATCAAGCTGGGGTGGACCACTGTTGACAGCCGCAGCTCCACAAAAGGTTTGCTTCCGTAGCTCCTCTGGAGCATCTGCTGAACTTTCAGATGGCTTCTCAGGCCAATAGGTTTCAGGCTGCCAAAGAAAGGCTGGGCCTTGAAACCAATGGGTGTGTTCTACCAGCTGAGTCAGAGTCTTCCCCCTGGTGATGTCATCAGCAGGGTTTCTTTGCGAGTCAACATAGCGCCAGGTTCCAGCATCAGACAATTCCTGAATTTCCGCAATCCTAGTACCCACAAAGACTTTGTATTTGCAAGATTCTGATTGCAACCAGGGAAGGACAGTCATAGAATCTGTCCAGTAGATGTAGCTGTGGACATCGAGGGTTAGCTCTCTCTTCAGGACTGATGCCAGCTGGGCACCTGTTAAGGCAGCAGACAGCTCCAGCCTTGGGATAGACAGTTGCCGTTTGGGAGCCACTCTAGAGCGTGCGGCAATGAATGCAACTTGGATGTGTCCTTTGTTGTCTTCAGTGCGGATATACGCAACGGAGCCATATGCTCTTTCAGATGCATCACAAAAGACGTGAATGCTACGGTTGCAGGTGTTTGCATACAGCTCTGCCGTGGTGTAGCATCTCGGCAGTGTGATGTGTGACAGCTGTGGGAGTTCCTCTACCCAGGCGAACCATGCTTGAAGGAGGTCATGAGGTAAATCCGGATCATCCCATTCACGCTTCCGATCCCAGAGCCGCTGTACCAAGATCTTGGCCCTGGTAGTAAATGGCACAATGAAGCCAAGTGGATCGTACTGCTTGGCAAGGATTCTGTAAATACTGCGCATTGTGGGCTGAATGTCAGTCTCCAACTGGCCGTGCTTGTAGCCAAGTGTGTCCGACTGCCAGTGCCAGATCAGTCCGAGAGTGCGCTCCTCGGGGTCGGTCGTGTCTTGGTTGAACCAGAGTTCACTACTTTCTGACCTGGACTCTGAGGGCAGATGGCTTATAATGCTTGGGCAGTTGCTGGCCCATTGTCGCAAATCGAACCCACCTTCAGCAAGGAGATGGCGAAGATCATCCACCAGTTGCTTTGCTTCCTCAGCAGTGCGTAGACTCTGTAGACAATTGTCTACATAAAAGCACTGTTCGACTGAGGTACGCAACTTGTCTCCAGCCTCCGTATGGTTGGCCACATGTTTCTGGAGAGCAAAGGTGGCGCAGCAGGGGCTTGAGGTTGTGCCGAAAGGCAGGACTTGCCACTGATAGATATCAGGGGGGTCATTCTTCCTCATTTCTCTCCAAAGGAACCTCAGGAGTGGCTGGTCCTCTGGGAGAAGGCGGACCTGATGGAACATGCCCTTTATATCTGAACTGATCACAAAGGGATGTTCCCGGAAACGGAGAACACCGAGCAGTGTAGCACCCAACACAGGTCCAGGAAGGAGGTGATCGTTCAAGCTGATGCCCTTGTGAGAGAAGGAACAGTTGAAAACGATTCTGTTCTTCCCATTATGGTGGACCATATGATGAGGGATGTACCACCCGGGACTTGTGGCTGCTTCCTCCATGGGGATCTTCTTAACATAACCGGCTTCAACCAACTTGCTTATCTCCATGTTATAAGTGGCAGCTTTCTCAGGATCACTAGCAAGCCTCTTCTCGGTACCACGCAGGTGAGCCATGACAGCTTCCTTCGGAGCAACCAGGGGAGGTAGGTCTCTTTTCCACAGCAATGGAGTAGCATACCGCAGAACTCCTTCTACTTCCATGGTCTTTTCCTCCAGAATCCGGATGGCTTCTGTGTCTTGCCTTGAGCGTGTCACAAGTTTCTCACTACGGTAGGGCAAAGTATCTAATTGCCACAATTTTTCTACATGACTGAGTAACTCGGAAGTCACAGGAGCAATGGATGTCAGAAGGCATTGCTGGGTGGTCAGGCTGTGTTTCAGCAGCTTAGAGGGACCCTGGAGTGACCATCCCAACTTCGTCTTGACTGCAGCTGGCCCTCCTGGGGGGCCCAGGCGAACAGGCTCAGTTGGTGTTATGAGGTGCGGATGGTCTGATCCTATGAGGAGCAAGGGTTGTGCACAGTCAATAGGCTGGAGAGGTAAGTTCTTGAGATGCCGATATGACTTCTTCAGTACTGCGACAGGGTAAGTGTGTGGTGCCAGACCAAGCTCTTTGGCAGTGAATGCCCTTCGAATGTGGAAGGTCTGATTGGGTTGGTTGGCAGGTGAAACTGAGAGTGACACTGTGGCTCCATGGATAACTCGCACATCTTGGCGCACTGTGCGCAAGGACAGCTCTTCAGGTGCTCCTTGGAGGCCGAGCTGTTGAGCTGCTTCATGCAGTAAGATGGTGCGCTCTGAGCCGTCGTCTAGTAGAGCATATGTGTCCAAAGAGTTGTCACCGTTCCTCAAGATGACCCGGCTCATCTTCAGTAGTACCTTGCTGCTGCCAGTGGGTCTGTCCACATAGAGGGTTTCAGCAGTGGAACTGGTTGGTTTGGCACTCTCTGAAAACCTGGTAGTGCTCCTCATGGAAGTGGTGGTCTTACCTCCACCTGTGTTCACCTCATGAAGGATCTCCAGATGTCGCTTGTCACATTTCTTACATTTGGCCTTCAAAGTGCATTCGGCTGACGTGTTCCCGTCCGCACTTCCAGCATCTTTGATTGGACCGGATCCACTTTCCGATCTGCTCTGAAGTGAGGATCTGGAAATTCGCACACTGATTCAGATAGTGTTGAGTGGTATTGCAAAAGGGACAGAATTTCTTGGGCTTTTCACTGGGCTGATCTGAACCACTTGATTGTGTTTCCAGCGGGGATGCCTTTGGCTCACTACTGTGGAGAACTGTTGTGGACCTGGGCTTTGACTTGTTGTCCTTGCGTTGTTCTTTGGAGTACTGGCGTTCCTTGCTGTGGTCAACATTGAACTGTGAACCATCTACTTGCACCCTTACCTCATATTCCAGCCATTCAGCTAGGTCAAGAAGAGTGGGAATGGGAGTTTTTATGGGATTCACATACCGCCTGAAGCTAGCTCTTAAATCATGAGGCAACTTTCCTAGGAGTCGTGAAACATGGGATCCACACCACAGCTCTGTTCGTCCACTACTGCCAAGTTGCTCTAACATGCCTACCAAGGCGCGCACTTTAAGAGCAAATTGTCGAAATGCCTTTGTATCCCCTGTTCTGATATTTGGCTCCTCCATTAGCTTCGAGATGCGCTGAAGTGCAAGCTGGTGAGGTTGGCCATATATCTCTGTCAAAGCTTCCATTGTCTCAGTATATGGATCTCGGCTGTGACTGTAGGAATCAGCGATGAGCAATGCTTCTTCCAGTTTCAGGTGATCCAGTAGAATCTGGAACTTAAAGCGCTCGGTGGCGTCAGGAGGAAGGAGGTTGTCAAGAGCAACTTTGAGCCTTGCAAACTCACGTGGATCTTCATGAACAAAGTCGGGAATCTTTGGCTTTGGGCCCCGGTATGTGAGCTCTCTTTCCCCTGCAAGACGTTGAGGCTGGCGCTCAGGTGAGTAAGAAGGTTCACGGTGTCTGGGGCTGTGACTTGTGTTATCTCTTGGGGAGTCATAACTGTGTTTGCTTGAATGATCATGACGATAATCAGCAGGTGTACTCGCATACTGATATCCATGGGATGGTGAAGATCTGCGATAGCGATGATGCCAGGTTGAGTCCGGGAGAGGGTAATCACGTGAAGAGTAGCTGTGGTGAAGAGGTAATCCACGGCGGCAACTTGTCTTCCTGCTGTGGTGGTCTCGAGAGGGGGATACTCTGTCTCCGCTGGATGGCCGTCCCATTCTTTCCAGACCACGGGCAATGTCATCAACATCCCCTCTTTCCGTTGCATGCTGTCGCTTGCCCTCAGTAGCTGTCGATTCGAATAGATACATTGGAGGACGCGGATCCTGTTGATCTCTTGGAGACGTCTCCATGCACTGTGAAATCGGCGAGCTCGATCTGGAGGGTGAGGCCCTGGCCCCAGTGCTATGACGCCTTGGAAGTGAGTAGTAGGAACTGTGGTGATATAGAGTTTCTTGTTGCTCCTTAATTTCCTCTAGACAGCGCCTTAATGCTGTGTTCTCTTCAGCGAGGATAAGTGGACACCTCTCAAGGCCTGGAGCATCTGATCTTCCTCCGTCTGAGACTTCGTGTGTTGTGGGTGACTGACTCTTCTCTTTGGCCGACATGGTTAAGCTGTAGAACTTGCCACTCCGGCTCGAAGGACCATGAAAAGGATTCTGGGTAATGAGGGATGTTGTTCTTAGTTTCCGGTAGCAACCTCTACAGGGTGTCCAGTCAGAACACGGAAACCAGATTGTTGTTCGAAGAGTTATTTTCTTTATTAATGCTTCACACCCACAACACAGAATAACGATTGTTTAGTTGAATTAGAGCATGGAGTGATATGGAATGTATAGGACTGGGTATGTTTGTGTGTGGTTCTGAAATAAAGCAACAATGCCTGTCAAGTCAATGTCCAATGAAATAGGCAGTTAACATAGCTAACCTGACACCTTAACCTGTTACGCTAATAAGCAGCCTGACTCTAATGTGGCTAACAATGAAACAAATAAGAAAGCTAGCATATTAGCAAACTAGCATGTATTAGCATAAACATTAGCACTGACAAACTAGCAGACTTTAGAGAATAAGCTAAGTCACAGTGAATTAATAACTTAATAATTAATCACTGTGAATCTAATGAACAAATGTAATGTTAGAGCTAGAAATATGCATCAAGTTATTGGTATCAACTCACCATTAGATGCACGCACACCAAATAACTTAACACGATCTGAGTAGACAACCTGCTGCTGCAGTCTTGCCCTTCACTGGTGGGAATGACCCTGAAAAGGAGGGTCCTAAACCGTGCTTCAGCCTTTATACTATCAATAGGTGGCCAACTAAGTGCCTGATCAAATAATAATAGGACCTATTAACTGAAATAGAATAACAATGCCTGACAAAATACAAGAGCAATGAAACAAAACAAACAGAACTGATTTAATACACCGCACAGCTGATGGACTTTTGTACACACACGTACGCACAGAGTGAGCAACTCACACCACTTGCACCCAGCTAACCTCTGTACCTTGGTCTATGTGAGAGAGTGTGTTAGGTGGATGTGCTGGCATGTGTAACAGATGGAGTGTATCAGGGGCCAGAGAAACACTATGAATCACCAGGCTGGTGTGGAGTTGCTGACCCGCCCGATGGATGACTGTAATAACAGCTGCTGGACACACACACACCTCCAACAGCGCCTCACACACACACACACCTCCAACAGCGCCTCACATACACACACACACACCTCCAACAGCGCCTCACACACACACCTCCAACAGCGCCACACACACACACACACCTCCAACAGCGCCTCACACACACACACACCTCCAACAGCCTTACACACACACACACACACCTCCAACAGCACCTCACACACACAGAGACACACCTCCAACAGCACCCACACACACACACACACCTCCAACATCCAATATCATCCGGCTGTGGACACAAATAGGCGTTCCCGTGCTGGTGACCAAAACGCCCCCTTCTTCGTCACTATCAACAACATCCGGCTCCCTTCGCCTACTTCTTCGCCTCCTGAATGCGACGGTCGACATCTGGGTTATAGCATTCGCTAGATAGTTAACCTTTCTAAAGAAGTTGTTTTAGAATAACACTTAGAACACAAAGAGTATAGAACTAGGACAGGTAGCGTAGAACTAGCGTTAGCGACAATACAGGACGTTAGTCCTATTAGCCTACAGTACAAGTTTACATTTGATCTACGTGTAGGATCTAAGCACAAGCAGACGTCAGCTAGCATCGAGATGCTTGTTTAGGTGTAATTTCCTGATTACAGTAGCCTAAACTACGATAATTTCAGGGAGGCTCCATGGTAGCCAAATCTAATGAGAATGTTGGGGCTGTGTAGTTATCTCTGGAGAGAGCATGGGACTTTGTACCGTTCTAATCCAGATACAGTTACACTCCCCCCCACATTAAATGTTTTCAATAAAGATACAAATAAAAATAATTGTTCTCAAACTATTTACTTTTAATATATTCACAGTATGGTCAGTTGTACATGGTAAGAACTGTAGTGTTGTTTTTGTACTTTTGAACAGGCAAGAACAGTATTGAAAAAACTCAGGCTATTTATTAAGAAACAGCAGTTCACTTAATGCTTTGAGCCAGAGAGCTGGCCGATAGCATCAGGGGTCAGTAAAGCATATTGAATGAATGTATTTCAGTGCATTGTGCCCAATTCACAAATTCAAAGTTACTTGCAAAGATTCAAAAATAAAAACATAATTCAATAATAATAATAATAATAATAATAAAAACACTCTTACACTAGGAGCTTATTCACCTGTAGGCTAACAAGCCCTATAGGCATATAACTGATTTGCCAAATAGGCTGTGAAACCCCAAAAACCTGTTCTGCCAAAGCATCATTAATGTAAATGGAGGGGTGAAAGGGCTTTGCAAGTGTTTTGAAAGATTTAGATAGATAGATAGATACTTTATTGATTCAAGGTATCAGTAGCATACAGACATCACACACAACATGCACTAACAACAAGTAATAAAAGTATATAATATAAAAAACACAACTAAGCAATCAGGACAGTAGAAGATAAAGGGTATACTAAAATACAAATTATACTGAATAACACTAAATCTAAAACAAGTCTAAAACAGTATCCATAGTGTGCTTAGGGGTGATTAAGCATGAGGCGCTTGCAATGACTGAGGCAGGGACTGAGCCTGTGATTCTCTGTGCATAGTAAGGTAAGGTGCTCTGTGACAGTGAGTGTCATGGTGATGGTGCAAATGAGTAAGTCCAACAGTGCAAGAATAAAGTCTAGAGACCAGCATAAAATAAATATGGACATATAAGAGAGTAGATAAGGTAATATAAAAAAGACTATAGAAAAACTATATCAGTGCAAGAATGGGTTGACGTAATAGGGTTACAGCCGTTATACGAGTATTGATTATAAAGCATTAAGTATTAAGTATAGGTATAAGTGTGGCCACAATCCGGCTGTGGGATGGAGGGAGGGGTTATGCATATGTGCTAATATAGCATGCAAACAGTGAAGCAGTAAGACAGTGGTAAAAAGTGGCTAGTGGACAGACAGTACAGCAAGATTTTGATACTCTGTTAAAAACACCTAGCATAGACATATCAAGACAGTGTTTCTCCAATAATTTGTTGTAACACTTCTGGGGGGAAGATTGGCCTGTCACTTGATGTGCTTGATGGAGAGTGTGAGAATGGTCCGACAGCTTGTCCTGTAAGACTAGAGAGAGAGAGAGAAAGAAGAGAAGGGGAGGGAGATTAGATACCATATTCATTAGAAGAGAAGGGGAGGGAGATTAGATACCATATTCATTAGAAGAGAAGGGGAGGGAGATTAGATACCATATTCATTAGCACCAAATACAAATAAATGGCCAAGTTTGTTTTTGTTTCATCAGTTTTTTTTAACCATCTTCATGAGCAACAAATAAAACTAAATGGCAAAGGACTTAATATAGTAAGTGATACCTTTCACTGCTTGCTTGAGAGGGTGGGAGGGGTCCGCCAGCTTGTCTTACAGGGCTAGAGAGATTACAGAGAGATGAATAACAAACACTACTTACCCACAATTATACCTGCCACCAAAACGTAGCTTCACATCGACCAATGTAATAGTGTGCCATTGCCATGCTAGCTAGCACGTTAACTCTTACCAACGAACTCTTACCAACGATGCTAACGAACACAAACATCCAAATTAACAATGCACTCTGGTCATTTCAGTCCATATAAGTATTATCTGTGTTTTCAGCTACACAGGAAAATACTTGGCAAAGTCTTCGCAGCAAAATCTAACATCTAACTACAAACAGTTTTAAGTTATACGTTGCTCTCTTCTGGCTAGCTGCTAAATATGAACAAGATAACATGAGATTACCGAACCACACTTGTTGCTTTTACTATCAGATTCTGATACGATGAAACAACAGCTTACCCAGATAGCAAACATACACTGGGACGGAACCGGGCCACACCTACCACAACGTCCGGCACGGATCTGCATAATGGACCTGATCCGGCGTCCAAACGCACATCGGTCCAAAATTGGTCTGGATCCGTTTGACGGATCTGGTACCAATAAGGGCTAAGACTGGCCCAGTTCCGTATGGTAGTCTGTGTTACTGACGTGTTCCAGATCTGTTTATCATATGCAAAACGGTGTTATCTGTTTGCTACACATTTGCTAACAGGTTCGTTATAGGTTCACCCAGGCTAAAGTTCGTAACGTTTTCCCAACAGCTCAACTGATAAACATAAGCTAGGCTACAAACACAAGGGGGTAAAAAAAACTTTACACATAAGTGTCTTATTATTTTTTTTATTCAACAACCTGGCTGTAGAAGTGCAATCCCAGACAAAGTTTAAGTCGTGTTAATTCCACTGTTCCCATCGATATTCAGGCTGTCTTCCTCAGTCATCTCCATGCTCAATCTGAAATAACAAAAAATAAACATGAGCCATTTATTCCTTTTTGAAAAAAGGTTAAGTCACAATTACACTCGTTTTTTTTTATCATCAGTGATCCTGTTGGCGTTAGCTGTTACCAAAATAGGCTAGTTATTGTGATGGCTGTTTTGCTCAAGCTAAGCTAGTAGCCTAGCCTATATTGCTGGAAAATAATAGTATAACCTTACAGTAAAGTTATCAATCATTTCGTTTGCTTATTGTTGTCTCTGAATAAACCAACAGAGATAAAAGCAGAAAAGCAGAGCCTACCTTGAGAAGTTGGGCTGTCCTAGTCCAGGCTGGCAAATCATGTCAAAAGATTGATAGTGAGCAAACCAAAGATCCTTGACAAGACCCTGCTTGGACTTCTGCATGCATGGCAAGAATATGGGGTTGTCTCATAGCACTGTTTGATCTGACACAAACAACAATTGACTACTTTTACCACTGCTAGGTAATAATAAAAATAATTAAACGAGCATATGATCAATATTGAGCCAACTATATCTTCTTTTCCAGCCTTACTGTAGAAATGAAGTGGCCATGGGAACATAGTGCACCCCCATGGTTTCTAAATTTGTGCCATTCCAAAATACCTTTTTTTTTCTTTAGCAGCCAGTTGACAATGAAGTAGGGAAAGGTCAATTTAGCAGAATCAGCACCTTAATTAATATCATTACCACCTGGGTCTGCTGTGAAAAAATGGTCCTTCGGCTCATATCCATTATCACAGGTTTGGGCCAAATCGGTGTTTTGTATTTTAAACGCATCTCCTGACTTCCAGTTGAGTTGCGGAAATTGGACCTGGGACAAATCTGTAAACCGGTGATAAAACAGCATTGCTAGCAGAGCTGAAACCTGTATCAGGAGCAGACCTGGCCCACAGTCCGATACCGTATGTCCGCTACAGGCGGATCTAATGGCTTTTATGCGGATCCGGCCCAAAGGAAATTGCTATCTGGGTAGTGATGTAGGGTAAATGGAAATACTTCCCCAATGTTGTCAAAACAAACAATAGTCAACTTACTGACATCTCTCATTGAATGACCGCAACCGGGAAATTATGTTATTAATGGAAAATACCGAGAAACGTTCTTTGTGCACACCATAGACAGTGGTGCACACACGGGATGAAATCGAGGAAAAGGAAGAAGAAATTACATTATACCCAGCGTCACTTGAAGCTCTTCGTGATTGGTCGATGCTGCAGTACCAGGAGCGTTAACGTGATGTTGTGATGTTATCGTTAGCGTGATGTTATTGTTAGCGTGATGTGATGTTATCGTTAGCGTGAGTGATGATGTTGTGATGTTATCGTTAGTATGATGTTGTTGTGATGTTATTGTTAGTATGATGTTGTTGTGATGTTATCGTTAGCATGAAGTTGTTGTGATGTGATGTTATTGTTAGTATGATGTTGTAATGTTATTGTTAGTATGATGTTGTTGTGACGTTATTGTTAGGATTGTGTATAACTGTGTGTTATTATGATGTTATAAGCACTGATTATGTGTATAACTGTTATTATGATGCTATACATGTATTGATTATGTGTATAACTGTGTTATTATGATGTTATATGCACTGATTATGTGTATAACTTTTTATGATGCAATACATGTATTGATTATGTGTATAACTGTGTGTTATTATGATGATGTACATGCATCAATTAGGTGTACAACAGTATGTAACCCCTTGCATCCCTGTACAAAGAATAAACTGTGTGTGTGTGTGTCGCAGACACGTGATTAACCACTCCCATCCCTGTACAAAGAAAAGGTGTGAACACGATTACATGTACACGTGTGTGTGTGTGTGATGTGTCCTGGCCAGTCCGTGTCAGTGAAGTGCAAGAGCAGTGTTATGCATCTGGCAACGTCATTTTTGGTCCTCTCTGTGAGGAGGGAGGGGAATCAATGAAAGTTCTCTCTCTGCTCTGTGTGTGTGTGTGCATCACACACGTCCACTACAGCCAACTTATTCACAGCCCGCTACCTTCCTGTCACGAGACTTAGTGCAGAAGCAGGAACTCATTTCAGATGAGTTTCTCTCTCTCCATTCCTCTTCTGCTCCCTCTCTCCCTTCCTCTCAATCTCTATCTCTCTCTCCATTCCTCTTCTGCTCCCTCTCTCCCTTCCTCTCAATCTCTATCTCCATTCCTCTTCAGCTCCCTCTCTCTGTATATCTCTCTCTCCCTTCCTCTCTCAATCTCCCTCTCTCTCGTTTCCTCTTCTGCTCCCTCTCTGTATTTCTCTATCTCCCTTCCTTCCTCTCTCTCTTCTGCACTTCCTCACTCGAGGACGGCTGATTTTGCGCTGACTGGGTGTTTCTCGTGAGGTGAGAGGATGAGAGTGCCGTGTGTGTCTATATGTGTGTGTGTGTATATGTGTGTCCTGAGGAGGTTGTCTGTCCTTAAGCTAGTACTCTGAATCCTCCCCAGCTTAGAGACAGATGAAGTGACATTTCATTTCTGAATTACTCAGGTCCTGGGGGGAGAGAGAGAGAGAGATTCAGAGGAAAGACTTTACTGGAAACTTTACAAAGAAACATCCTGCTTTCCTAATCTCTCTCCCACTCTCCTCTCTCTCTCTCTCGCTCTTTCTCCCTCTCTCTCATTCTCTCTCGCCCTTGTTCTCTCACTTTCTCTGTCTCCGCATCTGCATATTTATGAAACTGGGTGTAGTCGTGTTCTAAAACACGTGTCGTCTCTGCTTTATGCTACAGAGTTGAGAAGTGGCACGGCGCTTGATCAGTAAGAATGCATCTTTGGGAAGGAGGGGAAAGGAGCTCTGACAGCCTCTCTGCTGCTGCTGCTGACTGAGAGTGTCTCTGCTCGTACCAAAAATTAACTTCAGGGATTCTCGGAGAAGCTGAATAAATAAGTCAACATGAATTCTGCAATAGCTATGATCTGCACCCGCCTCTCTCTCTCTTTCTCTCTCTCTCTCTCTCTGTCTCTCAGTGTGTGTCAGCATCATGCATCTATTTCTCCCTTGTCACTCTCTTTCTCCCTTTGTCTTGCTCTCTCTCTTTCTCTCCATCTCTGATAAGGGGTGTGGGGCTGATGAAGAAAAGCAGGAATGGGATCACAGAGGGCCCAGGAGAGAGGAGAGGAAAGGAAAGAAGAGAGGAGAGGAGAAGGGGAAGAGGACTGCCCAGCCAATCACCACACCCCCTGATCAGTCAGACTCCCACTGTGATTGGCTGGTGTGCAGGAGCCTGGGAGCTGGCTGAATGAGGAAGTAGCCGTTTAGTCGCTCATCATCTGCATGCAGTGTGGAGGTGGTCATCCTGGGCGGGTCATCAGGAGTTTAAATCAAGCTCCGCACACAGGAACTGGAGAGATAAAAACAGCCTGCAGGCATCTTCAGCGAGGAGGGGGGCGGGGGGGTAAAAAAATAAATAACGCGGAACACAAACTCCTATTGGGAGGGAAATGATCATTGGAGAGCTAATTTGGGTGTCTTCAGCCCACAGCTCATTAAAAAGGTCATTTTCCATCATTTATCGATGCTCCATTATGCAGACACGCTGACAGCTCTCGCCTTGGGAAGCTCAGGCCTTGCTTCCCCGTCTCCCTGCAGTCGGCATGGAGACGGTCCAGCGCAGAGACTCACGGTGCAGTCAGGCGTGTCTGTAGGTGCTGAGGAGAGGAACGGTGTGTGTGTGGTGTGTGTCTGAGCAAACTGCCCTCTGCTCGCCAAGCTTTAGGAAGTTTATTTAAGAGTTCTTTAACATTAAGTAGTTAGTCTGCTCTTGAGCTCGCCCAGTGGAGTGTGTGTGTGTGAGGCTACCGCACACAAACACACACACACACTGAGGCTATTGAAGCTGATGTGCCACCTCTAAATGATACTAAGTGAATCATCTAACTCCTAACCAGCTTCTTCAAGGGTTTCTGTCTCAGAAAATCCCATCAGATTACCATCCCAGAGTCAGTGTGTGTGTGCGGTGTGTTAGGGTAAGGATGTGTGTGCAAACTGACATAATCTAAGTCCAAACACACACACACACACACACACACACACATGGTGAAAGCTGCAATCAACTTATACTTCTGATACTGTCTGTCTACCATGTATTCACACACACTCACTGCTCCCCACACACACACACACACACACACACATACACACTTCCTGTCGTCTATCAGTCAGTGAGTCACCAAACAACACACATATACAAAACACACACACACACACACACACACAAGCCAATGATAGTCAGTGAGTGAGTCACCATGACAGAAAAGCACAGGAATAAGATTCAACACATACACACACACCACCTCTCATTCACACAGTAATTTCCACAGCCATTGACAGCCGGTCTGCCTGATGGAAAAGATACAGCACAGATCTCAGCACAAAGTGACATTGGCCTATACTCCCACCCTACACACACACACTCACATACACACATTTACATACACACACACACACATTGGTCATCGCTACTCCCACTCTGAGTTGTGTCCTCAGGAGGTCCTGCTGGGTTACACAAACACACACACATTAACACACAGAGAGAGGGAGCTGAGGGGGAAAGGAACCTGCTCACAGATTAGGGAAACATGCTCTGCCTGTCAGCTCATCCTACACACTCACACACATGCTCATTCAGTCCAAATCAGGGGTCCTGTGGGTGAGTGGGGATCAGACAGGTGAGGGGCTGCACAGGTAAAGGGTCATGCTAATGACGTGACCACTGGGAGCTCACGCTAAGCTCCGGATTAGACCCACCCTCGCACCTGTACTCGCTTCTTCAGATAGTTCCGGCTGACTGGTCCCAGAGTGATGCGGCTGCCAGGAGGGCGTCGTCATGACGACGTCTTGAGCACCCTTCTGGAATGTGAGCATCACCTGAGCGCACCTGTGCCTCCGTCAGTGATGAGGGGTGAAGTGGACACAGTAACTTACCAGCTACTTCTGAGGAGCTTCTGAGCACCGAAGTGTAGGAAGCGACTCATGAAATGTGTGTGTGTGCACATGCATTTGTTTGAGTGAATAAGTGTGTGTGTGTGCGTGTGTGTATGCATGAGTGAGTAAATAACAGTTAATGGAATGTGTGTCTGTGTGTGTGTGTGTGTGTTGCGTATTACAAAAAGTCCATTTGAGTCTGTGTCCTCCTCCTGCTCCTCACGGTATAATGCATTCCTTCCTCGTCCCCCACATGAAAGGCCTCTCATCGGCGTCGCAGAGAGTGTGTGAGTGTGTATCGCCATGGGGATGACAGCACATTAAGCGCATCAACAAGCAACATTGGGAGCGCTCATCCTATCGGCCGGCAACATCTCACCCGCTCGCACGCCGCATATTGAATAATCACGCTCTCCCTCACTCCCGCAAAATGATTTAGCAGCATTTTATTGACTGACTTTTTTTTCATTGAAAAACCACGCTGCTAACACTACAAATTAGACCGCAAACCAACCCCCCCCCCACACACACACACACACACCGCCACCACAAACCCTTGGGCTACATGAGTTCAATTACAATGGAGAGCATGTTTGCAAAATTGCTGGGTTTTCCTGCCTTCCCCTGCAAATCAATTTGTCATATTCAAGAACATGTATGAAAAGCAATTTATTTTACACTCCCAAGAATTAGTCAGTTCCAATTTGCCTTGTTGACGTCTGAGCTGTTGTGTTGGCGAGATGGGGGACTGAGAGCCTGCCGTGGAGTAAAGGTCAGTTATTTATTAAATACCATCTCACTTCCCCAGTTGTTTATTAAATACCATCTCACTTCCCCAGTTGTTTATTAAATACCATTTCACTTCTCCAGTTGTTTATTAAATATAATTTCCGTATTTGCTGTGAGCGTAACACTCCCTCTCCCTAGGCCACCTGGTGTTTACTGTGTGTGTGTGGTGGTGGTCATGTGTCTAAGTGTGTCCTACTTGCTCATCATGTCAGAAACCCCACAGCTTAAAAAGACCAATCTGGAGTGGGTGTTCTACCCTCAGAGAACACACACACACACACACACAAGTATACATCTTACACAAGCATACGCAAGCATAAGCATGCATCACTACAAAAATATGACCACAACCTTACTGGTGCCTGTACAACATTCACACACACACATGAACATCACACACTACACACACATACTAACTACTTTACATTTCAAAACTACACAAACAAACACACACACACAC
>NC_063197.1:31205314-31235314 GCF_017589495.1 Alosa alosa | reverse complement strand
TTCAATTAACGGCAAAAACCAACGGGGTGCCACAGAGGAGGAAGAAGAGAGGAAGAGGAAGAGGAAGAGAGAAGTTAGAGAAGAGGAAGAGAAGAGAGAATAGAGGAGAGAGAGGAGGAAGAGAGAAGTACGGGGGAAGAAGATACAGGAGAGAGAGGAGTGGGGGAGGAAAATGAGGAAAAGAAGAGAGGGGTAGGAAGAGGAGAGGAGTGAACAGAGGGAGGAGAGGAGAGTGGAGAGAGGATGAGGGATGTTTCCCACAGCAGAAACATCCCACCACCCACTGGGGCTCCACCCTACAGAAAAGAGACCTCGTCGTTGGCTCTGCCCTTGGCCTCCATGTTGGCTCTGCCCTTGGCCCCCATGTTGGCTCTGCCCTTGGCCTCCATGTCTCCATGTTGGCTTTGCCCTTAATGTCCATGTTGGCTCTGCCCTTGGCCTCCATGTCTCCATGTTGGCTTTGCCCTTAATGTCCATGTTGGCTCTGCCCTTGGCGTCCATGTTGGCTCTGCCATTGGCCTCCATATTGGCTCTGCTCCTCATAACTGGGTCATGTAGTTGTAAAAGACAATGGTGGTGCCATATTGTAGTGTTAGGGGTCAGGATCTAAAGGGTTTTCTTTAGCCAGTTAGTATCCAAGATGGACACCACCATCTTTAAAAATGGCGCCTGACAGGTGCTCACTTCCACTCACATTTTTATAAACCAAGACAATTTGCGAAAGTCAATCAGGTGCCACATTAAATGTCTTAAATCCTAAATTTCCATTAAGATAAGTATTGTATCTATTTATCTACATTACCGATGGCCACAAATTGTGTTGTCCATGTGGATTGGAGGTTGAGCTGACCATTTCCTGCTCAGAGGATGGAGATGGGATTGGAGAGAGAAAGAGAGAGAGAGAGAGAAATCTAAAGGAAGACGAAGGAGGCCGGTGAGTCTAGAGAAACTAAAAGGGGGAAGCATAAGTTAAAGGAAAATTCCGTTTTTTAGCACTTTAAGGCCCTTTTCTGGTTTGTTTTGGATGAACTAGAGTGATGGACACCGACATTTTGACGATTGGTCCTGTCTCGACTTTTCTGACTCGTTTTGAATCGCCTTTGACTTCTCAGGGTGGCTGGCAATGGGCATACTGTAGTAGGCTACTCAAACATGTCCTAAAACAACCCTTAACATTCGTTTTCAAAACTGTGCAACTCACCGAGTGGTTAGTGGTGTTCGTTGATGTTCCAAAACAAGTAGCGTAGCGAAATACAGTTTCTGTCGTGTTTTATTTGCCATTTTGTAAAATCCCATTGATTTCTGTTGGAAGACTCATTGCATGTTGATAGCTGCGCCACCGTCTATGCTTCAGGTTCAAATGTTGAGCGGTTGTGAATAGTTCCATAATAGCAAATAAGACGGCTGGAAATCATACATTGCGCCGATATATTTGTGTTTAATAACCAACGAACACCACTAACCACTCGGTGAGTTGCGTCCACCACTCTAGTTCATCCAAAACAAACCAGAAAAGGGCCTTAAAGTGCTAAAAACCGGAATTTTCCTTTAATAAACACCTTTCTCTCACACACTTTAATAAACACCTGTCTCTCACACACTTTACTAAATACCTTTCCCTTACACACTTTAATAAACACCTTTCTCTCACACTTTAATAAACTCCTCTCTGTCACACACTTTAATAAACACATTTCCCTTACTAACTTTAATAAACTCATTTCACACACACACTTTAATTAACACCTTTAACATAGAGATAGATAGATAGATAGATATATAGATAGATAGATAGACAGGGTGCGATTTGTAGGGGGGGATGGTGAGGATTTCCCCCCCTCTGGTTTTCCTATCCCTACCTCTGCTAAATTATTTTTAGCGTTGGGGGGGACAACATTTATCCCCCTCTGCCCCTCATATTGATTAAAGTAAAGCGCTGCAACGTGAGAACAGTCTAGTAGGCTAGCCTACATAATAATCTGACATCAGAAACGCACCGTCACCGTCAGCACTGATGCTGCTGACACAGTGGCTGCGTGATAACTTAATTTGGCCTTGATCGTGCAGGACATTTCAGAATGTCGAGTGTGTAATCCATCATAAATGGCTAGGTTCAATGGAAAAGTTAGCTGGACAAATGAAAGAAAACGAGGATTCAGTGAAGCATAATAATGTTTTAGAACCTTCAAAATTAGAAAACTGATGCAACTGAGATGGAGGACAACTGCACGTAGAGTAGAACGTAGGCCTATTGTCCGAAGGAACTTATATTAAATGAGGAGATATTTGCTGAATGTCACAAAAAGTGTTACAGAAATTGCTTGGCATCGCTTATTCAATGGCTCTCTACCGAAACACCTGTAGTTTGCGGAGGACGAACGAGAAAGCACTCGTTTGATAAATCAGCCAGTTGTAGACAAATAACTTTTAGAAATAATCTGTACTGCAAAAACGAATATTGGTGGGTATTTAAACTATCTAGCGGCTGTTTTAACAGCTGCAAGAAATAGAAGCTTCATGGTCTTTATGTTCTGGTTCGTAAATTATTTTCATAAAACTTCAAGTTGCCCTATAACTTCCCTCTCCAAACTCTTCACTGGACTGTAGGCAATTAACTGAAGGTATCATAGGCTATTTATTTTCTGTAGGCTACAATAAACACATTTATTTTTTCAACTTTTGCAATATTACGCACTTGGCTACTGAATGCAAATCAGAAGGAGAGAGAATGCACGTAGCCTACGCAGCGTGTAGCGCAATGTGTAGGCTATTTGGTTACCAACTAACACTGTGTGCCAATTCACTAACTTAAGACTTCAGTGCCATCATATACAACGTTTTTTTACACAACAAATACAGAAAGGATGGAGGCAGCAAAAGTAGAGAAGTCATTTCAGATGGGGCAAGAACAAGGTGAATTTGTATGCTTGTCAAAACGTAGTCCTACCCTGCATTAGAGGAGCTGATCATCAAGCACACTCGCTGTTTAAAGTCATACACCACGGTAGACTAAAACTAAAATGTTACAAAGGTGGCAAAAACTAGATGTACCGCATAGTGGTACAAAATATGACCGCCGCTCAGTCCTATACATCCGTTCCGCGAAAATAAAGCACACTTGTCTCCAATTTGTCTCCATATTTTACTCCATCCCCCACTCTTGAAACTTTTGTGTATGCTTGTTTGGCATGCCTGAGTGTGTGTGTGCGGCTGCACAGAAAGTAGCCTACTGGTGCTGAAAAGGTGAATAGATTGTAGAATAGCCAAAGAAGATGTAGCATTGTTATAAAACCTTTAAAATCTCTAAACAATCACAAGTAGGGCAGTTCATCACAGTTCATCCATTGCAACTGGATTGATGAAAGGTCACTTACACCTGTAGGCTACATTGTATTTGGGAAAAGCAAAAGATATCAGCATAATGTAATGTAATGTTATTTATTTATTTATTTATTTTTATTTATTTATTTATAAACAAAAACATCTCTGTCAGTTCCATGCCGTTTTCAACAGCTATCAAAAACAAAGGTAATTTTTGGATGGATGGATTTTTTGTGAATGTTTCTTCTTCTACATAAGATTTTAGTCATCTTTAGTTCATGTAATACTTTATGGTCAATGCACAAATTAAGTAACAGTAGTCTGAAACGAAATGTTGTTTTACATCTAACCAGTGGTGCAAATAACTGACATGATGAAATGCATCGCTAGACTGTTCATACACATTTTAACGGGCCAAAGTTGAAGAGCTGTTGTCCGTTATTGTTCGTGCAAATGTAGGCTGATTCATGTTCCCTTGCATTGTGTAACTGAGGTCCATGGCTAGTCTGGCTTTCACGAGACCAAGCTCAATCGTTTAAGAAATCAAAAAATAAATAGCGGGCAGATCAGGCTGCGTTCACCCAGCCTAGTCCTTAGGCTCCCGATATTGTTTAATTTTCCGATTGAGATATCCACGCTCTGGCTATTCTAAATGCAAAAATGCATCAGGGAGTTATGACAAAACTGTAACTAATAAACTAGATCCTAATAGAAAGCTGTTAGCTTCCCTAAGCTACAGGTAGGCTTATAAGGTAGGCCTATTTACAACATAAATTGTCAATAGGCTATGCTGGCAACACAAATAAAATTTTCTTTTGGAAACCAATGGCTTACGCCTTACAGTATCAAGCAGACTTAAATTGCCATATCGTGGCGAAAAGTTGTAATAAAATTCACGCAGCTCCATGAGTCAAGGAAAGCGCTAATGAAGTAGCCACTTCTAAATGGGACCCACTACACAGTAGCTTAAGGTGTGTTGCTAAAGCAGCCATAATGAAATGAAGGCGTCATTGTTTGGATACTTCACACACACGTGCTTTTTAATTTCACAGACTACAACTACCAAGCTGGAATCAAAGCACATCGATTCCCCTCTCACACCCTGCATGCACTTAAAACAAAATAAACGTCTCAGTCTCACGCATGTATAGGCAAAACTGTATCAGACCGGTGTAACGTTGGTAAATCTTCCATTGCACAGAATGATTTTTGTAGCACGTGTAACAAATGACAGTCGAAAGATACAATTACAGTGCTGCTATCAATTTGCTTGGTATAACCGCATGTATAGTTTTCTACAAATGCAATCAATCAAATTGGCCTCCATCACTCAACCAACGCTAACGGTAACATTACCTAGGTCCTTATTGATATTATAAGATTAACATACCTGCAGTAAAAACCAAGCATGTCTGATAAACATCCTCAGATTTATTTTCGGCTTCAAGAAGAAATGGGAATTACATTTCATGTGACCATCATCCGGTAAACTACAGTCCTTGTAGGAAGCGTCCATTGTTTTTCCAACCCACTTTTAACTTCCAACAAAATTACGTCTCACTGCAACGATGCGCCATCTAGTGGACAAACGACTACTTATCGCCTTATCGCCAATACTGGAAATGCAGCCATGATGATGATGATGAATATTTATTTTGGCTTTCTTTTAATCCTACTGAATTTGTAATTATGTATCGACCGTTCTAATACCGATAGTATGTGGGTGCCTGTGTGTGTGTGCATGTGTATATGTGTGCACCGCCATCTACAGGCCAATGAGTGTACAGTCACTAAATGTACACATAACCTAATTTTTTTTAGACCCCCCCCATGGATGAAATTCTACAAAACTTGGCATACCCCCAGAGAATGCCAGGTCAATCATACACATAAAATTTGGTGCAGTTCTGAACATCTTAACTGAAGATAGGGGTAGTGTTAATTTTGTCACCTATTTTTTATTTAGTCTTAGTCTTAGTCTTGTGACGAAATGTCCTTTTAAGTCTTTGTCGTATTTAGTCATTCAAATATCATTTTTGTTAGTCAAGTTTTAGTCAACTAAAAGTCTCGTCATTTATAGTCTAGTTTTAGTCAAAAGAAAACTAAAGCTATCTTAGTCTCAGTCAGTTTTAGTCAAAACATTTTAGTCTTTTTTATAACAAATTATTTCTGATTACCATTTCAGTCAAATAGTGTTTCACACATCTCAATTTTCTAACAATATTGTGTGTCCACAGGGCTACTCGACTGTTATAATTACTCATTCTGATTTTTTGTCAGTCAGTACATGCACAGGTAAGTCGAGCTACAGTTATAGCTCGGCTGGGATTTGGCCATAGACAGTAAAGATTTGACTGGACCACTGTCATGATCTTCATAGACCAGTGTTTCACAAAAGTGTGGTCCGGGACCACTGGTGGTCCATAAGCTATCCCAAGTGGTCCATGAGCAGACGTGGTAAAATATAATATAGATGAGTTGTTTGCAATATTGAACCAACTGTTCTACAACACTGTCTATGTCAGATATGCCAGTTTAAATCATATTAATCCTCTGACACAATTAAACAAAGTGCAAAGACAATAAGCAAGGTGGTTCAGTGAGTATTGTGTAGGCTAATATACTGCTAGGTCTATTTTTTTTTTTTTCCGTGTGTTTCTTTTTTATTGATTAGTTAAGTGGTCCTTCATCTGAAAAAGTTTGAGAAACACTGTCTTGGACCCAAGTATGAATGTTTTACTCCGCCACGCTAGATGGCTTATATGCTTCAAACGCAACACAAACTCTCAATCTTAGCTAACTTGCTAGCGAACTTTCCATATTAGCTTACTTGCTAGCAAACTTTGCATCATCAGTGTAACTAGTTAAATAGTTGACATTACTTGCTGAAAATTTTCAGTATGGACATTCTGGGGATGTTAATTTGTATATGTATGAGAGAAGCTTCAACTTCTGGGTATGTAGCATTGTGGCATAAAGCCTAACTCCTAAATCTCTGGTGTTCTTGTTCCATGTAGTTTCCTGCTGCAGCCACAGGGTTGCAGCAACAGCACGTAGACTAGCCTACAGGAAAGCTGCTGCGCATGAACCATGAACTCATTCGGAATATTTTGAAAAGGTAACAGCTATTCTGTCTTCTCATTTGGTAGACGAAAATGGAAGAGAAATTTTATCTTAGTTTTTATTTCATGCAAAACATTTTAGTCTCGTCTTTTTTTCGGTCAACAATAATGCATCTTAAGATAGTCTTAGTCAGTGTTTCAGGACATTAGTGCAGTCTCGTCATCGTCTCGTCTTAGTCATGTAAAAAAAGGTTGTTGACAAACATTTTTCCTCTCGTCTCGTCTGACGAAATTAACACTAGATAGGGGCGATTAAAGCAGAATAATATTGCATTTTCATTTTTTACCAGGGGGGTGCAAATCACAAATGAGTGATTATGGGCCAACATACCATAAAAGATTCTTTATCCTCAGTGCCACGGTTCAGGTAGTTATTTAGGAAAAACTGCTTTTTTTGCGGTTCGGGGGGCCCAGCACGGGGAGGCCCCCGGGACTAAAACGAAATTTTTCCGTAAAAGTCTAGTGGGGCTACATACCCACCAAATTTCATGTGCCCCGGTGGTTCGTGTCCCCGGTATCGTTGACCAAAAATTCAGGAAGTAGATGACGGGGGGGGGGACTTTGACAATCCCTATATGACCGCTTCGCTAGCGGTGGTCATAATAATATAGGGTATTATTAGCCATGACATTACTAGGCTATGAATCGTTCGTTTTTTTTTTTTTTTGTGGGGGTGGGGTTACAAACTTATTCAAAATCATCCCCCCCTCTGGTTTTTACACAAATCGCACCCTGATAGATAGATAGATAGATAGATACTTTATTGATCCCCGAGGGGAAATTCAAGTATTCAAAATACACATTTTCATAAACATCTTTAACATACACACTTTAATAAACACCTCTCTAAAGTAAGTTGTTGTTTGCACTGCTTCCCCAGGGGCCCCAGACTTGTGGCAGTGAGGGAGATGTTGAGAGACAACCTAGAGACAGAGAATGTTGTTCCTCAGATGATAAATGCAATAGCTTCATCGTCGCTGTCACGCATAAGAAATATAATAGCTTCATCGTCACTTTGTTTAATTTCTGTTTAGTGTAGTATTGACCTCGAAGGCTGCAGATATTTCCCCGCGCTCCCCAGCCTGATTGAATGCAGTTGTATTGTGATGAAATCCCCCCTGCCTTGCTGCAGTGACATGCCGGGCACGCCTGCCTATAATTAAGGAGAGGAAATGTTTCTTCTCAGCCCGACTCTCTCCTAAGATTACAGGCCTGCTGACGAGCTGTGCGGAGGAAGCGGTTCGGAGGCAGGGAAGCGAGTGCCCTCTAAGGAGAACGCATCACGCGCCCCAGCGGTAATGAGTTGGGATTTACAATACTAGTAATAACGGGGACGACGTACCCGTGGGCAAACTGAGATTAGCCGAAATGCAGATTGCACACACTGGTTGAGTGTTTATGGTAAGGGGGGGGTTCACTTACGTCGAGTGTGTATTGTGAGAGTGTGTGTGTGGACTGTGAGAGTGTGAGGTGGGGGTTGTCCACGTTGAGTGTGTATTGTGAGAGTGTGCACCATGAAATGGAGTTCACACACTATGGGTGCGAGTTTGACAGTGTATTTTGCAGACAGAGCAAAGTCAGACGCACACAGTGGGCCCAAGTTAGATAGATCAGAATTTAACACTGGTTAATTAATAAAAGATAGATAGATAGATCAGAATTTAACACCGGTTATTTAACACTGGTCGATTAATAAAAGATCAGAATTTAACACTGGTTGATTAATAAAAGATAGATAGATCAGAATTTAACACTGGTTATTTAACACTGGTCGATTAATAAAAGATAGATAGATCAGAATTTAACACTGGTTGATTACATTACATTACATTACATTACATTACATTTGGCTGACGCTTTTTTAGCCAAAGCGACTAACAACATGGTAAACAGTTTAAGTTTTAGAGCAATTCTCAACAATTTTAGGACAATTTAAAAACATTAGAGTACAGTAAGGATAAGTGCATCAGTGAGTGCTGTTTTTAACAGTTACTTGTCAGTTTAAGACGGCTGGTGAGTGCTAGGATAAGTAAGACTTGTTGTAGGTGTTGCTATGAGAGGAGATGTTCTCTAAAGAGCTGGGTCTTCAGGAGTTTTATGAAAATGGAGAAGGATGTCCCTGTCCCTGTCTATTAATACAAGATAGATAGATTCGAATTTAACACTGGTTATTTAACATTGGTCGATTAATAAAGGATAGATAGATCAGAATTTAACACTGTTGCATGTGATTGTTTTTGTTCAATTTCACTTCACCAGAGAGGTCTTACCCATTTCAGAGTCCCTACTTTGACGTAGCATCGTGCTACCTACATCGCCACTGAACCTGAACCGCCCCAAATGAATACGGCATAAGTGTGTAGCCTGCCATGATAGTGTTTACGGTGAGGTGGAGATCACACACTGTAAGTGTGTACTGTGATAAGAGGTCACACACTGAGTGTTTTTGTGAGGTGGGGGTCACACACACCGAGTGTTTTCTGTGAGGTGGGGGTCACACACACCGAGTGTGTACTGTGATAAGAGGACACACACTGAGTGTTTTCTGTGAGGTGGGGGTCACACACACCGAGTGTTTTCTGTGAGGTGGGGGTCACACACACCGAGTGTGTATTGTGATAAGAGGACACACACTGAGTGTTTTCTGTGAGGTGGGGGTCACACACACCGAGTGTTTTCTGTGAGGTAGGGGTGTGTACCGTGACAGTGGGTGTGACACGTGGGTTGCGAATTACGGGTCATTAATCACTGATGATCTTAACCCCTCATTCTGTACGCTGCATAACAAGAGTAATTGACATCTCTCAAAAGTAATGTGTGACTGAGCAGGTCATCTCATTTCTCATTCTCATCTGTCTCATCTGATCTGATTCCTCCATCCTTACTGCACCTCAATCTCATCTGTCTGATTCCTCCATCCTTACTGCACCTCAATCTCATCTGTCTGATTCCTCCATCCTTACTGCACCTCGTGTCTCTGATTCCTCCATCCTTACTGCACCTCGTCTCGCTGACGTGGTTGATTAGGAGGAGGGGCTAGAACATGAGGAAGGAAGGGAGGATTGAGAAATGAAAAGAAGCCTCTCTCGTTTTCTCTCTCTCTGTCCCTCTCTCTGCGTCAGAGCTGCGCCTCAGACTGAATGCATGGAGCGCCATCCAGACCCAACACAGTGAACACACACACACACACTCTTTTACACACATACACACACACACACACACACACACACACACTCTTACACACACTCTCTCACACACACACACACATACACTCACACACACTCTTACACACACACACACACACACACACACAGCACCACCCAGGCCGAAAGAGTTCAAGTCACTAAGTCACTCCTGGTCAGGTCAGCTTGTATGAGGCTGATGGTATTTCTGCACACACACAGACACATACACACACACACACACACACACACACACACACACACACACATCTATCCATCCCCATGCACACGGTGGACAGCACACACACACATGCACACCTGTCACACATCTATCCATCCCTCTGCTGTGCATATTTCCTCTTCCACTTACGGTGGAGCTCTTCCTCTCCTCTCTTTTCTCTTTTCTCTCCTCTGTCTCTCTCCTCCCTTCTTTTCTCACTGACCCAGAACTCTTTTTTCTCTGTCTCTCTTCTAAAAATCCTCTCTTCCACTCCCTCTGTCTCTCTCTTCCCTTCTTTCCCCTCTTCCTCTCTCCTCCTCTTCCACTCTTCTGCATGGTGATGTATGGTCAGTGTTTGGGGTGCACATTACCATGGTGACGTATGGTCAGTGTTTGGGATGCACATTACCATGGTGACGTATGGTCAGTGTTTGGGGTGCACATTACCATGGTGACGTATGGTCAGTGTTTGGGATGCTCGCTGTGTTTTCTGCTTTAATGATGAGAGGAGGCTGATCATTAGTCTTCTTCCTGGGCCCGATTCCCCCTCGTTTAGTCCTTAGCAGCTCGTTTATCTAAATGGGGAGGATGCAAAGCTTTTGTCGGACTCCACGTCTCTTCTCTCAGGAACACCTGAAGCACAGGTGAGGTGTTTGATGTCTGGGATGTGAGACCTCAAATGAGACTGGCAGTGGACTACAGAGCTCCCTGCACACCCCACTACTCCAGTTATCACCCTGTCTCATATAGTGGGGGGTGCAAATCCAGAAAGCTAAAAGTTTGAGTGACTTGGGAAAAGAGTGGGTCAGTGGCTTGACTGACTGAGAGCAGACGTGTCCAGTTTACCACCCCTCTAGACATAGATATGAATATATTCATATTCATGTTATATATTCATATCTATGCTTCTAGAAATATATATATAATATGAATATATTCATAGCCACTCTTCTAGACCTCACTAAAGTGAGCACCTCAAGTGCCATTCCTCCAGGCTCCTGGGCACTTCAAGAGTGCAAGTGTGTGTAATAGGAGAGCCGACTGGGGTTAATGTCCTGAAAGTGATGTCCAGACTAAACACTACCGTAATTGACAGAGAGTGAGAGAGAGAGAGCGAGAGAGTGAGCGAGAGAGATAACTGCATTTAATACCTGCTGGTGCTCCACGTTTACGGAAACAACCCTGATGGAACATTTCTGGTTTATGTTGCTGCTCTCTGGTCTGATGTAGTCTGGTCTAGTCTCATCTGGTCTAGTTTGGTCTGGTCTAGTCTCCTCTGGTCTAGTTTGGTCTGGTCTGGTCTCATCTGGTCTAGTTTGGTCTGGGGTGGCCTGGACTGGTCTTGTCTGGTCTTCACATGTCTCAATGGCTGATGGGAGCGTTCGTTCGCTCGGCCGCCTGCACGATGATCTCTGTTTAACCCAGCGCCCACGTGATGCAGCCTGTGGAGCTGCACTCTGGGGGCTAAAGGCTAAAAAGGCTAATTGGTTTTAAAATGAGATGCAGAGCCGCAGCACTAGCAGGCCACAGAGCTTGGAGCAGAGCAGAGCACCCTGGCAGGTCTGGCCCACGCGTGGCTCACATCCACGCTGGCTCAGGTCTGGCTATTACACACACCTCACTCACATCCAGCCCACACGTGGCTCACATCCAGCAGCGCTGGCTCAGGTCTGGCTATTACACACGCCTCACTCACATCCAGCCCACACGTGGCTCACATCCGGCAGCGCTGGCTCAGGTCTGGCTATTACACACGCCTCACTCACATCCAGCCCACAGGCAGCTCAGGGCTGGAGAGGGAGTTAAGTCTTTCAGAGACAAATGGCCGTTGCAGGAAGTGCATCATAACAAAGGGACACCATACCCTCTTGTAACAGCTGTTGCTGTTGCTATCACTGCAGCCTCGGAAAAAAGCACATTGAATGACCTCTGTGTATGAAATGCGCTATATAAATAAACTTGACTTGACTTGAAAAAGAGTTAGAAAATAAGGCAGAAAAACGAAAAGATTCTCATGCTGCTTCCTTATGTTGGAATGTGCAAAAATGTACAAAAAAAAATCAAAAGGATACCTTCTTGTATGTGATTTCTGCTTGTTGATTTTTTGCTGTGGTGTAAACCAATGTCGCACATACTAGCCTACAGAAAACACTTAATTGATGTGATATGATGATGACTTGTTAAATGTATGCCTACAACGGTTTATTAAACATCGTAGTGATTTATTTAGTCAGTCATCACTTTCATTTTAATAAACAGGAAGGAAATTTAAACCATATCCAATGCAGACAAAATTCTGCGATATCTCCCGTGAGTCATGTCAGCTGGTGTGTCCGAGGTCGCCTTTTCAAGCTCCTCCCAGCTGACTCCGGCAGATCACTGGACAGTCAGGCGCAATCGATTATTTAATAAATAAATGTGAATTACGAATAATATTTCCATAGTTCAAGTTTAAACTGACCATCAGAACGGGCAAGAAAGGTGACTTAAGGGGCATTGAACGTGTCATGGTAGTTGGTGCCAGACAGGCTGGTCTGAGTATTTCAGAAACTGGTGATCTACTGGGACACACACACACACACACACACACACACACACAGTATTTGAGAAACTACTGATACTTGGACGGTGGGGTCAGTATTAGGCGTGAACACCATGAAAGCATGGACCCATCTGGCCTTCCACGGTCCAGGCTGGTGGTGGTGGGGTAATGGTGTGGGGGGAGATATTCTTATGGCACACTTTGAGCCCCTTAGTGCTAACTGGGCATCATTTACCAACATTTTGCTGAGCGGGTCCACCGCTTCGTGACCACACTGTACCCATCTTGTGAAGGCTACTTCCAGCAGGATAACGCACCATGTACCAAAGCTGGAACCATGGCAAACTGCTTTCTCAAACAAGACGATGAGTTCACTACTCAAATGGCCTCCACAGTCACCAGATCTCAACCCAACAGGGCCCCTTTGGGACGTGGCGGAGTCACCAGATCTCAACCCAACAGGGCCCCTTTGGGACGTGGCGGAGTCACCAGATCTCAACCCAACAGGGCCCCTTTGGGACGTGGCAGAACAGGAGATGTGCAGCCGATAAATGTGAACCAACCCGGTACTAGTAAGCAGTACCTCATAAAGGGGCCAGTGAGAGTGTATGTTGGAGCTCATGTGTGTGAAAGAGAGAGCGAGAGAGAGTCAGAGAGAATGAAAGGGGGGGGGATAGAGGGCTATATTTTTCACCCTGGCGCATGGCCTAAAACTCGTTTTCCACCCGTTGCAAAGTTTAATTCGGTATTTTGCACATTTATTTTTTAAACAATGCGCCCATGGGTGTGGCAATTAACAACTTAGGGTGTGGCTTAGCACATTGTCTAAAAATCGCTATTGTACACCTGGTCAGAAGTCTATGGTGAGTTGTTTATATGTTATTTTAAAAGCGCATTGTCAACAGTCCCAACGCACCATCCTTCTATCAGAGAGCACGTCCATGCAAAACATTACAAATCGCACGATTACAATGGCAAACAAAATTAGAATAAAGATATTACGAAATACTATACATCTCATGATTTGCAAATTGGTAATGACGGTTAAAAGTGATTAGGGAGAGGACCGAGGATAAATGATTTATGGAGCACAGCTGAAGAAGCAATGGTCCGTCAGTCAATAGATTTAAGCAACTCCTCTGCAGGATAAATGTTTTTTTATTCAGTCATTTGAGCATTATTATGGTAAGTTTTGCTTTTTCCAGCCTATGTTTTCGATGGTAACCCATTGTCAGTCAATAGTGAAAGTAACTGCATATAACCGTCTTGTTGTTGACTGACACCTTGGTGAAGTTAGTTTCACTTTGCCAATGAGTTCAAATAATAGAGGAGTGCAAATGCGCGAGGGCTTTGCTAGGTTTTAGTAAAGCATGGTTTAGTGGAATGACTATTCCATACGGTCACGCAAGCAGCCTCCTTCAAATGCACCGTTGAATGTCAAAATACCGATGCATTTATTTGACATATCGCGCTTTGCGCCGTTAAAGGGAATGACAGATGTCATTCTCATTGGTTTAAAATGATGTTACGCCCCAAACACATCCATGACTGATTAAAAAATCTAGGAACACCTTGTTGGGCCATGCGCTCGACGTTTGATAACAAAACCCCTCCCAATGTGGACTGGACATCCTACTAAATTTGAATAAGCTTTTGACGAGTGACGATGCGCTTTTGACTGTCATGATGGGGCCCAGAGAGGGAGAGAACAAGAATTAGGAGGGGGATAGAGAGAGAAAGAGAGGATGGAGGAGAGAGGGAGAGAGAGGGGGGTGAGGAGAGAGAGAGAGGGGTGGTGAGAAAGAGGGGGGGGTTAGAAGAGAGAGGGGGGGGGGGATGAGGCGAGTCAGACAGATACACGTGTGTACACAGCTGTAGCAACAGGGCCTGCTAGCACCATCAGAAGAGCTGAGTTTATTTCACAAACCTTTGAAAATGGACTTCCAATAATCAGGAATAAAAGCTGAATTCTTTGTGTGTCTAAAATCTCTAAAAAATAAGAGTTATAAATCTGTCAAAACAATCTATTTTTTTCCCCATCCTCTGACACGGTTTCAAGAATTTCACAAAATGAAAACTTTAGAAAGCATACAAGACAACATTGAAATCAGAACAACCATAATAAAAAGAGACAAAGCATATTGTATCCAATATTCTACATTTATCAAGGGTGCTACAAAACCTTCCTGGAAGCAGCACCACATGCTCTGTGTGTGTGTGTGTGTGTATGTATGTGTGTGTGTCTGTGTGTGTGTTTTTGACAAAAGCAAAATCTCATTATTTCACAGCATCACACACACAGAGACACTCCCCAGTGGTTTTACACACAGAGAGAGTGATAGTGAGGTGTAGACACACACACACACACACATTTCTGCACGTCTCTTCCAAGGTTTGCATTCTCAAATATAAGCTCTACATGTGACACCGAAACACCTGATCCCAACGATCCCGGACCACCCCACCCACCCCCCCGCACCCCCCCACCCCACAAACTGTACACACAATGCTTATCTGACTGGTTCTCTCTTATTGTGCCTTCCTGCAAGTTAGCGGAGTTTGAGTCTGTGTGTGTGTGTGTGTGTGTGTTTGGCTTTACTGTAGAAAAATACTTATGGGAACACATAAAGTAACAGCATATCATGTTGGTGGGGGCAGAGATGAGGAGAGAGTGTGTGTGTGTGTGTGTCTGTCTGTCTGTGTGTGTGCGTGTGTGTGTGTGTGTGTGAGAGAGAGTGAGTTAGTGAGAGAGAGAGGTACTAGGCAGGTGAAAGGTAGGTGATAAATCTCCACCTGCTGAAGAACTCAGCCAAGACAACATGGCTGACAACAGCAGTCAAATCATATGGACAAACATACAAACAAACATACATACAAAACACACATGCAGACAGACAAGTTCAGTTCTGAGTTTGTTCCTGGGAACATAATTAGCAGGAAATCGGAGTGTGTGTGTGTGTGTGTGTGTGTGTGTGTGTGTGTGTGTGTGGTTATGTATAGGGCATGTGTGTGTAGGCATTATGTGCACATATATTAATGCATGTATTTGTGAGCATCTATATATTAAAATGTAAATGCTGTGTGTGTGTGTGTGTTTAATACATGACGCCCTGGGCCTCGTGGGCCGGCCCCTCCTCGGAGGGAAAGTTCGAGTTGAGCAGAGCCTCCATGTAGGCCACGTATCCAGAGCTGGGTGTGTAGCTGGCCTCCTGCGGAACCGGTGTGTGTGTGTGTGTGTGTGTGTGCGTGTGTGTGGCCTGCGTGGGGGGGGCGGGCTGGGTGTGGGGGGGCGGCGAGGTGGGGGGGAGAAACCCGTAAGGGCCGGGGGCGGGACCATGGTTATGGGCGTGACTTGCTGCAGCATCTGGGGCAAGAGGCGGGGCTAGTGCTGGTGAAGGCAGGGCCTGTTCCTGGGGAGGCGGAGCTAATGCTGGCGTGAGTGGGGCTGGTTCCTGGGGAGGCGGGACTGGGAGGCGTGGCCTCTTGGCAGCTTGAGCCTCGTCGTCGTCCTGAGAGTGAGACTCCGGCTTCACAGCGGACAGGACCTGATCACACACACACACACACATTAATATCTCAGCAGTGAAATACATACACACAGTATAGTCTGAGCGAATTAGCCTAGAAAAGGGTCAAAGGTGCAAGTAAATAAGGCAAAAGCAAATTTGGTATCATTTGAATCGTAATTTTCTGTAGATTAAGAATTTGTGGTGCCTACAGCGCAGATTTGTACCGAAAAAAATATATAGGGCTTTGAATGGAGCATGGCACAATGAATTTTGGGCCAAAAACGTATGTTAGTACATCTTGATATCAGCTGATATCTCTTAAGCCAATTGAAAGATATTCATCAAACTTGGTCAACTTACCCACTATAAGTTGTCAAAGAGCTGGCAAGACAATTTAGGTCTTGAGGTCAACGGTCAAGGTTACAAGGGGTCACACAAATAACTTGTAGTATTTGGTTCATATCTCCAAAGCAGACTGATGGATCTTCATTAACTCTAGTACATTTATTGTCTATATAAGTTAGGTGAACTTAGGGACTCAGGGCCATGGGGTTAAAGGTTAGCAGTTTCATCCCCTGACATACAAGGTTATAGACGGTGGAGACATGCCAATCAACATGCCATGATCAATTCAATTACTGTAAATATAGTGAATGTTTTTTTATGTTGCACAACATAGACTTGGTTGTTTTTGACATGGGGAGTCCCTATCTACAGCACAATGAGTTTAATACCCCTCCTTTGTATATAAGAATCAAGAATCTGATTGCAATTACTGTAGGCAAATGTGCTTAGCATTTCCATAACAGTGAAATACTTCCACTAGCATAGTCATGACCTGACCAATATCTCTTTCAATATTGCCCATGCAGTCATTTCCACAGTACAAGCAGTGCTACTTGCAGCTGTAAATTATAGCTTTCTGTGCTGTTGTGATATTCCATACGTTAGCATGACTGCTAACTGTGGCCCTTGCTATTTTCCCTTCATGGACAAGGCGTTGTCCACTTTCTCCTGCCAGTTTCACCTGGGATGAATATCAGTATATAGTTGTGCTCAGTACTGTCTTGATTCATTATTTTCCATTTCACTGCAATGGATGAGGAGACAGCACTTGAAGAGGAACCTGGCATATGCGCAGATCTTTGCGTTATCTGCCAATGTGGAGGTGAACTGTCATCTTGTAGCACTGGCTTGCAAAAGCTGATTTACTATAGCATTGCTATAGGCAACAACACATTTTTAAAGGGGTGGTTCAGGATTTTGGACATAGTACCTCATTTCCAAGTTAGCATGTGTGATATTTATCAGTGGAGACCGTTTTCAAAACGTTTCATCCAGTCCTTCTAATTGCAGGGTTCGCAGCCTGCCACTAAAAACAGTCTTACCCACTCCACAGTACACCCAGGCAAATACATACATATAACGGCAGACAAATAAATTATAACGGCAGACTGTCGATGTAAATGTCTGTGTTGATAGTTTTATTTCTAACATTATTCTATCCTTGCATTTCAATGATCGCATAACATTTTGAGGGACTAGTTTCTTAGCAGCGGTTAGTAGTACTGCACCGAAAAGTAAACAGAGAAGCACACTCCAAACAGGATACTGTCGTGGAACGAGAGTTCTCGCGAGAGCACAATGGAATGAGCAATGATGCACGTTACTTTTACCCCTTGCATCCCGGGGAACCAATCAAATTGGCGTATCTGATATATACAGGCCAGAGGCGAGCTAAACTGATGACGACAGCGCTGCAACATTGGTCATAGTGTTATCCAATTGTGTCGAAGTCCGGAATCATTCAAAGTGTTATCCAATTGCGTGCAGTGAGATTTTCAAATGCATCCATGGTGCCGCCCCTCGAGTTGGGCCATTACATTGTTCGTGGCCAGTGGCCGGTTGCACAAAGCACCTTAAGTTAAGTTTTTCCCTTAAAATCTAATTTAAGGGTCCCTTAAAATAAAAACGGTTGCACAAACACCCTTAAGTTTTCTCCTTAAGGGTTCCTTAACATTTTCCCTTAGTATTTAAGGGTTTGTCTTGTAAGAAATCCCTTAAACTGTTACACAAAAGACCTTAGTAGTCTAAGGGGAAAGCCCTAAGGGACATCTGACTCTACCTTAACCAATTGATGCTGATAAATGAAGTTTATTAACTACTTTTGACCATTCAAAATAAAACCTCTCTGTTAATATGCTTCCTCTGTCAAATAGATAGGCCTATTAGAAATATGCCGTATTGTTATTGTTTGGTTTACGTAGGCTAACGTTAACAATTCATATGGATGTCTTGTTAGCCTATGAGCTTCGGTTCGGTTCGCTAGGCAAAACGTTGGTGCACTGATGACTGTCAGGATCCTTTCTAACTTGCCAACTAGTATTGTTCATTTCATGTATATAACATGTTTTACTTGCTACCTGGATAATTTCCGCTAATATTATTAAGGTAAGATGAATGATAAGATATAAGCACTGTGTTCGGTGGGTTAACTAACGGCATCGCGGCAAAGGCAGTTAGCTAGGCTCCAGCTGTTGTAGTGTTAATTTCGTCAGACGAGACAAGAGGAAATATGTTCGTCAACAACCTTTTTTTTCATGACTAAGACGAGACGATGACGAGACGGCAGTAATGTCCTGAAACACTGACTAAGACTATCTTAAGATGCATTATTGTTGTGAAAAAAAGACGAGACTAAAATGTTTTGCATGAAATAAAACTAAGATAAAATCTCTCTTCATTTTCGTCTACAAAATGAGAAGACAGAATATCTAGCTGTTACGTTTTCAAAATATTCCGAATGAGTTCATACGCAACAGCTTTCCTGTAGGCTAGTCTAAGTGCTGTTGCTGCAACCCTGTGGCTGCAACACGAAACTACATGGAACAAGAACACTGGAGATTTCTGCTAGAGTTAGCAAGATAACTACCTAAGCTTTATGCCACAATGCTACATACCCAGAAGTTGAAGCTTCTCTCATACAAATTAACATCCCCCAGAATGTCCATACGAAAATGTTCATCATGTAATGTCAACTATTTAACTAGTTAGACTGATGATGCAAAGTTTGCTAGCAAGTAAGCTAATATGGAAAGTTCGCTAGCAAGTTAGCTATGGCTAAGATGGAGAGTCTGTTTGGGGAATGTGTTGTGTTTACATATCGCCATCTAGCTTAGGCGGAGTAAAACATTAATACTTTTATTCACGACAGTGTTTCTCAAACTTTTTCAGTTTCAGGACCACTTAACTAACCCAAAAAAAAAAAAAAAAAGATTATACCTACTTCAACAGTAGCCTATAATTAGTCTACACTATAGGCCTACTCACTGAACCACCTTGCTTATTGTCTTTGCACTTTGCTTATTGTGTGTGGATTCATACTGTATGATTTAAACTGGCATATCTTACATAGACAGTGTTGTAGAACTGTTTTTACATACAAGTTGGTTCAATATTGCAAGCAACTCATCTATATTATATTTTGCCACGTCATAGCTTGCGGACCACCAGTGATTCGGACCACACTTTGAGAAACACTGGTCTCTTAATATGACAGTGGTCCAGTCAAATCTTTACTGTCTATGGTCAAATCCCAGCCGAGCTATAACTGAAGCTCGACTTACCTGTGCATGTAAACATACTGACTGACAAAAAATCAGAATGAGTAATTATAACTGACGAGTAGCCCTGTGGACACACAATATTGTTGGAAAATTGAGATGTGTGAAACACTATTTGACTCAAATGGTAATCAGAAATAATTTGTTATAAAAAAAGACTAAAATATGTTGACTAAAACTGACTAAGACTAAGATACCTTTAGTTTTCTTTTGACTAAAACTAGACTAAAATGACGAGACTTTTAGTCGACTAAAACTTGACTAACAAAAATGATATTTGAATGACTAAATATGACAAAGACTAAAAAGGAGATTTCGTCACAAGATTAAGACTAGGACTAAATTAAAAATAGGTGACAAAATTAACACTAAGCTGTTGAACAATCTCCGTGGAAACTATAGAATTTTCATGCCGGAAAATCCCTTTCAGTGCAGTAAATCCCTTGACGTTTCTCCTTAACTAAGGAAACATTTTAAGGTATTCTGTGCAACACCCTTAAGTAAATCCCTTACCTGAGGAGAAATTAAGCCTTAAGGGTCATACTTAAGGGAAAAAACTTAAGGTGCTTTGTGCAACCGGCCACAGACCCTTAATCTTTGTAGTTTACCAGGGTCTGGATTTTCCAGGCTAGAAAATGGCCACTTCCAAATCCAATTGACCAATTAACACTTGACTATTTAGTAATTTAGCACTCTGGAACAAGGCGTCTGAAGGAGACAATGTAGATAGAAGATTTTCCGAAGACTGTTGATCTTTATTCACCGTATTGCCCCGTATTGCAATGATAGTACAGCCCAAAGTTCAGACCAACCATCAAAGCAATAGGGAGGAGAGGTCATCAGCTGGGGCCCCCGACAAGGTCTCCCCTACAGAGGGCTGTACACTATATGTTATACTCCTCAGCCCTCTCACGCCATCTGCATCAACACCCTTCACCAATCAGTACCAAGCAGGGTCGCTCACATTGGTGGAAACCATCTTCCCATCATGCATAAAACTATGTGCAAACCTATGTAATGCATACAGTAGGTAACATATGTAAAATAGTGTAACCCTAAGTTTTTTTGTTTCCTTCCAGTTTGGTGAAATAAGGCCTTCGTATCTTATTCTCTTCCTAGCTAGACCCTAACTCATAAGGCACAGTGGCCTCCTCATCCCTGTCCTGTCCAGTCCTCACCAGCTTGATAACACCTCCTCTCCCTTAACCATGTAAAGGAGGAGATCCTCTCATCCTGGTACCCCCAGTACTTTTCCACTCACCCCACTCTTCTGACAGTTGGTCTGACCTACACAAGATACAATGACCTCACACTGCTCAAAGCAAATGCAGTGGCATTAAGACTTATGACACTCATGACTACATTCTTCTAGAACATGAAAACCCATGCAATAGTATGAACCCTTACGAAACCCATGATCACATCCCTTCACATCCTGAAAACCCACCATAATACCTAGTAGAATCCTAGGTAATATCAGTCCTACTGCCGTTGCTTATATGCCTACTACCAACTTAAGGGAACAAAGTATACTGTAACTATTGCATTGCAATGCAAGGGTAGTTTTTATTTCCAAAACTATTCTATCAACATAGAGATTTACATCGATTGTCTGGCGTTATAATTTAAATTGAAGGAAATAGCTCAAGATGACAATGTTTATCAGATGTTTGACAGAAATGGTTTGGATTTAATCTAAAACTTCTGCTATTCAGCTTGTCTAAATGAACTACAATGTTGTTATTGAATGTTATGTATTAGTACTTTGTTTTTTACTCCAATATCATTTATGAACTGAAACGGTTATTTTAAAACGGTTTAAAAAGGTATTTACACAGATATTTGCATTTTTAAAACAGCAAATTATTTTGATTTCACCTGGTTTCAGAGAGGATACTACTACAATACTAAAATAAGATGTGGAGGTTGAAACAACTGTTTTTATACAGAAAATAAAGTTTGTTTTGCTTTAATAAATGTCATAATCTTTTTTAATGTCAATTCAGATAGTTGATTCTATGCCTCAGCCAGCTATAACCTCATGACCTTTAACCTCTACCTGTGACCCCATGATCTTTAATGCCTTATTAGTTAATTTAGGCTTACTTAACAGTGTTGGGTTTAAAAGGTGCCATGTGTAAGAATTGAGGTAAAAATATCAAAAAAATGAGCTACACGCATCAAAAGAATGAGAAGAAATAAGGGCGATGATGTCCTTAAAAAAATGACAAGGTATAGTGCTGCAGAGATATCAACCTGAATTAGCATGCTAAATTACTAGCCACAGCCCGACAGGTGTCATAATACCAGTTTCGGCCATGGGAGGCGGTATGCGGGCAACATAACCGCCAGCCAAACTGCAATACACGTGTCTCGGTTGTTACTCTAGGGTAGACCAACTCACTTTCTGGAGGTATACTGCCCCCATCTTTTATGGAATGTGGAGTATGAATTGATTTTTTGCCGGACATTACACATGGCACCTTTAATGAGGATCCTTCAATCTGCTTGAGAGGTATAAAACAAACATTGCATGTCAAGTATGACCTCACGTGACCTTGACCTTTGACCCCAAGACATTAAACACCTACTAATTTCATCAAGAACTTATGGTGAGTAAGTACACCAAGTTTGGTAAAGATCCTTTTACCAGTATGGGAGATATCAGCTAATATCTATATGTGATAATATAGGATTTTGGCCCAATAATCATTATACCATGGTCCATTCAAAGCTGTATATCTTTTTTCTGGTACAAATCTGTGCTGTAGGCACCTGAAATTCTTAATCTACATGTAATTACGGTTCGATTGATACCCAATATCCTTTTGCTGTATTTACTTCCACCTTCAACCCTAATTCGCTCAGACTAGTAGTACTTGACATGTTGTTAAATACAGAATGTGTGTGTGTCTGTGTGAAACCTTGGAATGCATTTACACATTGTGTGTGTGTGTGTGTGTGTGTGTGTGTGTGTGTGTGTGTGTGTGTCTCACCAGGCGTGCCATGACCCTCTTGGGCAGCTCCTGCTCTAGTGTGTAGATCTCGGAGCGTTTCAGAAGGAGCTGAGACATGTCCTGAAACTCCACCTGCCGGACAGACAGACAGACAGACAGACGCAGAGCTTAACACACAGAATGGGGGAGACAGTGTGTATGTGAGTGTGTATGTGAGTAAGTGTGTGTGCGAGAAAGAGAAGAGTGAGTGAGTGTGTGTGTGTGTGTGTGTGTGTGTGTGTGTAGTTTGCGATGTGTGTCACCCGCACACATACACACACACACACACTCTCTCTCTCTCTCTCTCTCTCTCTCTCTCTCTCTCTCTCTCTCTCTCTCTCTCTCTCTCTCTCTCTCTCTCTCTCTCTCTCTCTCTCTCTCTCTCTCTCTCTCTGTGTGTGTGTGTGTGTGTGTGGTGTGTGTATGTGAGTGTGTGTGGGTGACAAACACATCACAAACCACACACACACACACTCACTCACTCTTCTCTTTCTCACACACACACACACACTCTCTCTCTCTCTCTCTCTGTTTCTGTGTGTGTGTGTGTGTGTGTGTGTGTGTGTGTGTGTGTGTGTGTGTGAGTGAGTGCTTCATTAGGAGTGCTGGATCATGTAGAGTGTTAGAGGGGAAGACCTCCACACCCAGCATGAGCTTCACATCTCTGCTCTCGCCTTCTCCTCTTTCCTTCTCCTTCTCTCTCTCCATCTCTCCATCTCTCTCTCTCTCCATCTCCTCTCTCTCTCCCCCCCTCCATGCTCAGCGTGTTGCTTTGGTAATAATGTATTTCAGCAGGAGGAAAGCTCAGCCTCTTTGAGAAGTTTTCAACACTTTTTCTACACACACACACACACACACACACACACCTCCTGCTTCTGTTGCCCTCATTAGGAGCAATCCCACCGCACCTCCCATGGTGTGTGTGTGTGTGTGTGTGTGTATGTGTGCGCGCCCACAGGTGTATGTGTGAGTGTATATGGTGGATGGGAGTGTGTGTGTTTGAGAGGGCGAGAGAGCATAGCTCTGTGTAAAGTCATTTGCATGTATTTACATCTGATTTCATTGTCATTGTTCACACACACACACACACTTGTATGACACTAGCAGGAAACAGCTGTTGAGTAAGACCCGTCCTTCTTAGAACACATCACTGTAGCGTTAGTTCGGTCCGTTTGAGAACATTTGAACTAGGGATCGACCGATATATCTTCAAGACAACAGTAAACCTTAAACTTTCAAAGCATCTTTTAACTGTTTGACTTAGCTGAAATATTGCCATACACTTTGAAGGTGGAAGCAAGTTTGTGGGTCCAAATGGAAAACACGAATGATAGATGCTTAATGATCGTTTATAGCCTAAAACTGCTTGCCATTGTATTTCAGGAGCTGTTACAAACACTGGTCATATGATTAAGTAGCCTAATGCCAACGTTGTTCAAATAGCTGAGTGTTGGAGCGTGTGGTGTGTGTGTGTGTGTTGTAGGTTCTAAAACATGCTTCCATTGTATTTAGGAGCTGCAAGTTGTAGGCTATCCAGATGTGTAGCTGTTAGCTGTTAACACTGGTCAATCATATGATTAAGTAATGCCGACGTTGTTCGAGATATTTGTGGGATTTTTATTCAGCGACCACCTGGCTGAGTTTTGGATGCGTGTGGTGTGTGCGTCTCCCTCCCCCTCTCCCTTCGATCGGGCGGAGTTGCCATCGCAGTGATATCAGAGCTTTAATAATGAGAGAAGTGTAGTTGAATATTAATTCGTGTTAACGTTTATCATGTACCAGACATACCGTGTATGCCTTACTTGTTTAGAGCCATTTGCTAACGTTATCATTATCAATCCAGTTCAATGGTGGTTCGTCAGCTACCAAACAGAAGTTTGTGTGTGTGTCCGGTCTGTTTCACTCAGTGGGACACACGCATCACAGCGATATGAGAGTGCTGCGCTACCTGAAGGAGAGATTTTAAAACTTTGAGAGATACGTTTTTATACCTTTTGACATTGATTTAGAACAGAAACATCTGACACCACGTTATTTCCACGTTATTTTCCTCTGCTGATTTATGTTCTGTGGTTGACAAATCTGGCAGCTTTTTTTAGAAAAATATAGACACCAACCATGCAGTCTAAAATGACAAATCAAGCACTTTATTTCAATAGCTACTTTTCAGGCTTATTGTTTTCTTAAATTATTTATCATGTCAGCAAGCAATGCATCATCAACATGTTGTAAGATTTTGATGAAAGCATTTTGCACAGTTAACCATATCCAGTGCACCCATCCATAAGTTCAATAAATGTTCCTTTTTTAAATTAAGACTTATAACATTTGTTATCATCATTTGTGTAATTATGTGTCATTTGTATGATGTAAATTGAGGGAGCAAAATGAAAGCAGTATCGGCTCCAAATATCGGCTCAAGAAAATCGGCAGCCTGTATCGGTCATCGGCTAAGGCTGATGGAAAAAAAAAATCGTATCGGTACTAAAAAATCCATATCGGTCGATCCCTAATTTGAACTAGGCTAGTTTCAGTCTAGTTCGAAGATGATTACGCTAAAACAGACGGTTAATTCGCAGCCTAGAGCTGCAACGGATGAATGATCTCAATGTTCCACAGATCTGGAGGAAACGGTACCACCAATTGCCGTTGATTTTTGTGTTCCTGGACTCAGTGCCCTGATTGGCTGAGGTCTCACGCTCCAGCTGACAGACTGGTGCTCTCCTCAACTGCTCTGCCAGTGCCCTTTGTGACTCAGTGTGTGTGTGTGTGTGTGTGTGTGTGTGTGTGTGTGTGTGTGTGTGTGTGTGTGTGTGTGTGAGAGAGAGAGAGAGAGAGTGTATGTTACCTGGTAGAATCGGTGTGTGTGTTCCTTGATGAAAGAGGCGTTCAGCATCTGTCCGTCGGCGGTGCAAACACACAGAATCTCACCCGTCTCAGGAGGGCCCGAGTGTAGGCAGTCATGGCTCTGGGGGTCAAAGGTCAGACGTCAGGGAGATCTCACACACACACACACACACACACACACACACACACACACACACACACGCAGGGTACACAACACACCAGAACTTCAAAACATCAGTTAGGTGTCTGACAGAAAAACAACATGACCAGATGTGCGACCCAGTCTCCCCATCAATCCGGTGATACACATACACACACACACACACACACACACACACACAGAAAACTTCTTCTGCCTGCTGTGTTTCTGTCTCCTTTATCTGTCAGCTCTTGAGTACAGAAAGTGTGTGTGTGTGTGTGTGTGTGTGTGTGTGTGTGTGTGTGTGTGTGTGTGTGTGTGTGTGTGTGAGAGAGAGAGAGAGAGACCCTCAGTTTTTCAGGTTAAAGAGAAGCAATCACTTCTGTCAGCTGTCTTGACCAAACTTCCACATCTTGTCAAATTCCATCATTTCTACAGACCACATTTGCTGGACATGAATGTGTGTGTGTGTTTGTTTAAGGTGAAAAACATGATTGATTCTTAAGTGTGTGTGTGTGTGTGTGTGTGTGTGTGTGTGTGTGTGTGTGTGTGTGTGTGTGTGTGATCACACTTACCACCACATTCTCAGGGTAGACATTGTCACAGTAAGAGCCGTCATCAAAGTTGACCTCATAGAGAATCTGTGTTGCCATGCCGATGATGATGCAGCGGTAAAACCAACCGTTGCTGTAGCGACCAATCACCTGCTGGCCTAGCAACAGGTCCCGTGACCCCACCTTAACCTGATGGAGTAGAGGAAACCAATGTGTGTGTGTGTGTGTGTGTGTGTGTGTGTGTGTGTGTGTGTGTGTGTGTGTGTGTGTGAGAGAGAGAGTGAGAGCAAAGGAAAAAGAGAGACATACAGAGAATAAATCAGAATGAATCTCTGTATGTTAATGTCCAGATGGAGTGAGTGAGTGAGTGAATGAGTGAGTGAGCGTGTGTGTGTGTGTATGCTCTTACCTTCTGATTGGTCCGTTTGTGCTTCTGGCAGGTGACTGACACAACGTAGGGCCAATCGGCTGGCTTCATGACGACCCCGGCCAGGTGTGCACAGGTGACGTGGAAGGAGGTGGAGCAGCTCTCGTGAGAACACTGGATGCATGCACCACACGGCGGCCTGCTGGGCTTGTGGCAGTACACACACATCTGGAACACACACACACACACACACACCCTTAATAACCACAACATATACCAACACACACACAACTGGAGCACACACACACACACTTAATAACCACAGCATATACCAACACACACACACACACACCTGGAGCGCACACACACACACACACACACACCCTTAATAACCACAACATATACCAACACACACACAACTGGAGCACACACACACACACTTAATAACCACAGCATATACCAACACACACACACACCTGGAGCGCACACACACACACACACACCCTTAATAACCACAGCATATACTAATACACACACCTGAAGCACACACACACACCCTTAATGACCACAGGATATACCAATACACACACACACCTGGAGCACAAACACACACACACACACACTTAATAACCACAGTATATACCAATACACACACACACACACACACACACACACACACACACACACACATAGTTACTCCACCCATCCCACTAACTCCACCCATCCCACTAACTCCTTTTTCAGTTTGCTGAAATCAGGCAAGTGCTTCAGTAGTTTGATGGCCCAAACTGAGGGCCTCAGGAGGATCTATTTCCCCAGGCCATGAGTCCTCAATATGGACACGCCTCCCAGGCAATGAGTCCTCAATATAGACACGCCTCCCAGGCCATGAGTCCTCAATATGGACACATTTACATTACATTACATTACATTTAGCAGACACTTCTTAACCAAAGTGACTTACATTTGTCAGCTATATTACATGGGATCACATTGTCCCCGGAGCAACTTGGGGTTAAGTGCCTTGCTCAAGGGCACAACGGTGGAAGCCAGGAATTGAACCGACAACTTTCAGGCTACACGCTAGCCCAGCTCCTTAACCACTACACTACCACCGCCCCAGACTCCCAGGCCATGATGGTGCATTCATGGCACTTCGGAATGGCAAGGACCGCCCCCGCGGCTACTTTGTTTTTCCCACGGCAAGTGTTCATGTGCTTTGCCGTCGGAACATGTGACAAACACGGATGCCACAACAAAGGTTAAAACATACACTCACAAATTCTAAACAAACAACTGTATTCGGTTAAAATATAGTGTAAGACGCTTATGAAAAAAAGATATGCAGCTTTCAAGTGACAAAAACGGCAAATTCCCAAGTTCACATTAAAACTGTTGAACATGAAAGGCCACATGGACTACAAACGAACTACAACGTGACGACAAAAGTCATGACGAGCCCCTAACTGGGCAACTCTGTTAGCAAAATCTAGCCCCAGTTTCCAACCTCTGACTCACACATTATGTGACGTGAATGACGCAGAATGATGATGTTTTCACCAGGAAAAAGGTTTTTCCGAAGCCCATGAACGCTAGGTGAGTCCTCAATATGGACACGCCTCCCAGGCCATGAGTCCTCAATATGGACACGCCTCTTTAAAGCAAACTCAGGACTTCTGTTCCAACTGTTGTCTATACAATGACTACTATCTCTCTTTGTCCGTTTTAATATATATATATATATATATTTGACTATCTATACTTATCCACTGTAAAATGGAGCAGAAATGAACTGTGGAAAGTCTAGTGGTATGTAAAAATAATTTGTTGATCATACATAAGTGCTTAAATTGCTCTAAAACAAGTACAAATGTGTGAATGCTGCAATGCTAGATAATATGTGTGAAACTAGTTTAGATAAAAGGTGTTTTGAATAGTTTAAGATGTTTTGAATAGGTAAAATGTGTTTTGAACAGTTTAAGCAAAGGCATACTAACAGTAAAAAGCTTTCCATTGCACTACTAGCTGTATACTGTTCATGTGACAAATACATCTCTTGAATCTAATTGTGTGCGTGTGTGTGTGTTCTAACTCCTTATGTGACAAATACATCTCTTGAATCTGAGTGTGTGCGTGTGTGTTCTAACTCCTTATGTGACAAATACATCTGTTGAATCTGAATCCCTGCAGCTCAACCATCTTTGTGTCTCCGTTAACACTTCTCTTCCTCTCTCTCTCTATCTATCTCCCATCCCCCTCTTCCCCCTCTCCTCTTCCCCCTCTCCTCTTCCCCCCTCTCCTCTCCATCCCTCCCCCCCTCTCCTTTCTCTCTTTTCTGTCTTGTTCCTCACTCCCCCTCTCCTCTCCTCTCTTCTCCCTCCATCTCTACCTCCACTCCCCTTTTCTCCTCTCCTCTCCATCCCTCTCTCCTCCTGTTCTCCTCTGTCTGTTCGTAGTGCTTGCCGCTCAAGGAAAATCGATGGAAATAAAATTTCTTTATTAAAATGTCAATACTTCATTTGAGCCTAGAATAACAGAGATATTGGCATCACAGCTCAAAACACTGACAATGTGTGTGTGTGTGTGTGTAAGCATGTAGTGAAAGCATGTAGTGATCATACGTGATTTGTATGTCTATGTGTTTGGTTATGTGAGAGCTTGCGGGGTGTGTGTGTGTGTGTGTGTGTGTGTGTGTGTGTGTGTGTGTGTGTGTGTGTGTGTGTGTGTGTGTGCGCATGCGTGCGTGTGTGTAATATTCCCGTGGGGAGAATGATGAGGGAATGCACACAGACTGCAGAGAGACCAGTTAGATTTATGAACAAGAAACCAGCACTGGTCCAATCAAACCCACTCATCCTTCAACTTACAAGCGCACGCGCTCACACATGCACACACACACACGTCCAATCATACACAGCCTACTCATCTTTCAACATACCACCACATGCGCACACACCTACCCACATGCGTCCTTTAACGTATGAGCGTGCACACACACACACACACACACACACAAGCGTACACCCTCCACAGTCCACTCATTCCCCCATCCTTCAACACACACAAGCGTGCCCACACACCCTCAGTCCACTCCTTCACATCATTCATCAACACACACACACACACACACACACACACACACACACAATAAATGAAGCAAAGGAGTGGACAAAGGGTGTGTGTGTGTGTGTGTGTGTGTGTTGAATGGTTGATCACCTCCAGTGTGCAGAATCAGAGTAACTCATTGGGCCAGAAACCCACAACAGTCTTTCTGCTTCCCTCCACCACAAAAATAAGAAATGCACTTCCTCCTCCTCTCTCTACCTCCCTCTCTCCTCCTCCTCTCTCTACCTCCCTCTCTCCTCCATTCTCTCTATTCCTTCTTCCCCCTCCTCTGCCCCCTTCCTTCTCTCTCTCCACCTCCCCCCCTCTCTCCCTCCTTCCTTCTCTCTCTCCACCCCTCCCTCCTCTCTCCCTCCTTCCTTCTCTCTCTCTCTCTCTCTCTCTCTCTCTACCCCTCCCTCCTCTCTCCCTCCTTCCTTCTCTCTCTCTCTCTCTCTCTCTCTACACCCCTCCCT
>NC_063197.1:31200314-31202814 GCF_017589495.1 Alosa alosa | reverse complement strand
CATCTTATTCTCTCTCTCCATCTCTTTCTCCATCTCCCTCTCCATATCTTTCTCTCTCCATCTCTTACTCTCTCTATCTCTCCATCTTATTCTCTCTCTCCATCTTTTTCTCTCTCCATATCTCCCTCTCACCATCTCTTTCTCTCTCACTCTCTCTCCATCTCTCTCTCTCCATATCTCCCTCTCACTATCTCTTTCTCTCTCACTCTCTCTCCATCTCTTTCTCTCTCTCTCCATCTCTTACTCTCTCTCTCTCTATCTCTCTCTCTCCATCTCTCTCTCTCTCTCTCCATCTCTTACTCTCTCTCTCCATCTCTTACTCTCTCTCTCTCCATCTCTTACTCTCTCTCCATCTCTCTCTCCATCTCTTTCTCTCCATCTCTTTCTCTCCATCTCTTTCTCTCCATCTCTTTCTCTCCATCTCTTTCTCTCCATCTCTTTCTCTAGCTACTGGGGCTCATGTGGACAGAGAGTGGGAGGAGACTTGCGTCTCTATGGAAACACAGCAGACGATGACATCAGAGATACTCTCAGTGGAGAGGGAAAAGATTAAAAACACACACACACACACACACACACACATACATACACACACACACTACAAAGCTACAAGGCAAGATGTTAAGGTGTGGTTATGAGATATGGATTGTGGGTAATCAATATAGAGTGAGAGGTTGATGGGAAGACACCATACCTACCCACACATCTGTGTGTGTGTGTGTGTGTGTTCACTCACTGGCGTGGACCTGTAGACTACAGCTGGAGCAGGAGATGAGAGTTGGTTCACAGTCATGGGTTCCGCCAAGCAGAACGGGGGCGGGGCCGCTGGTGTCCCCCCCACTGCTGAAGCACATCTCAGGAACCAGCGGCCGTGTGAACCGGCCGCAGCCGGACGCCAACAGGGACGCAGAGTCCAGCGACAGGGCCTCCTTCAACACACACGCGGGCGTACATCAACATCACTGACACATCAGGTGTGTCTGTGTTTGTGTGTGTGTGTGTGTGTGTGTGTGTGACTGCAGCCGGATGGCAACAGGGATGCAGAGTCCAGCGGCAGGGCCTCCTTCAACACACACACGCGCATGCGCGAGTACATCAACATCACTGATACTTCAGGTGTGTGTGTGTGTGTGTGTGTGTGTTCGAGTGTGGCTACCCGACCCGAGCCTGACGGGACACGACGGGTCGGACAAATATTTAGAAATTATAGTCGGGTTCGGTTTGGGTTCGGAGACATGGGGGCGATATGCATTGGAAGCTTTACATTTAAAATTGCTTATTATGTTGGGTAACCAACAGGTCTGCTTTACATGATGCAAACGTTTGTTTTTTGAAAATAAAATAAAATGTAAAAAAAAGACCTAACAGCTTTCTTCCTGTGTGCAAGATTTGTTTATGTAGCCGTGATCATGCATGTGCATTTCAGGCGGCACGTCTTGGGTGACGTTAAAAAAAAAAAGTTGTTAGCCTATCCGGAGATTTTAAGACCAAAGAAAACTAAGCAAATTTTTAGTCTAGGCCTACTATGTGAAGGTAGTCCAATTTGCTTTGCATACTGTGGTAAAGACATAGGCTACCGGTAGGCTATAAGGTCGTCGAATTCAACTGGAGGAGGATTTCCTTGAGTTGCCCCAATTAACGTCGATGCTGCATATGGATCAGTGACAAAGGGACTGTAGTTTCAAAGACTGTTGCAGTTCATTTCAAGACTTTTCGTCAATGGTAAGACTAGAATTCTACTTGCTTGGGCCTCTTGTTAATGTGCGGACGCGGGCCGGGTTTGGACAGAAATTTGCGGCCCGAACCGCACTCTAGTGTGTGTGTGTGTGTACCTGTTTATATGGACAGAAAAGTGTGCACACAGCACAGTGTGGCTCAATGGTTGCCATGGCAGCATTGAAGCGTCGCTCGGCGAGCAGGTTGGGCGAGTGGTCCTGCCAGAGCTGAGCGGCGCTGTGAACTTCCTGCTCCACATCGCCCCCTATGGACACAACACACACACACAACACACACACCAAAATAGAGTTACATTACTATCAACTATCATACCCACATTACCACCCTACACACACACAAACACACACACGTACTGTACGCGCACCCACACACGCGCGCACACACACGCGCAGACGCCCACACACGGACACACACACACAGCTGGGTGACGTGTCAGACTTAAGAGCTGTCCTCTGGGCTCCTTCTTTTAATTGTTGCTCTTCATTACCATAACCCTCTCTCTCCATCCCTCTCTCTCCATCCCTCTCTCTCCATCTCCTCCTCCTGCCACCCCTCTCTCTCTCTCTCTCTCCATCCCTCTCTCTCCATCCCTCTCTCTCCATCTCCTCCTCCTGCCACCCCCCCCCCCCTCTCTCTCTCTCTCTCTCTCTAATTGTGGTCATCTCAAAGTGACTTTGAAAGCAGGTAATTGGGAGTCATGATCCCCAGATCAATAAAACTCACTCAAACAGAGAAGGAATGGAGCCCGCTGTCTACACACGCA
>NC_063197.1:31155314-31195314 GCF_017589495.1 Alosa alosa | reverse complement strand
ATTAGGACAGAACACACACTCACACACACGGTTTCTCAGCCCTTCCCCTATCCAGCAGGTCCTGATGTCTTCTGCCGAGTATGCTGCTGCCACCATACAGAGAGAGTGAGTAAGCGCTTTCAGACATACGTGTAAGACCGGAGGTTCTGCCGATGTTAAACGGTGGGGGCGTTATATCTGAGCGACATAACGGTCATATGGAAGTCGAATTTACCCGGTGTTTATACTACTCCCCCTAGTATTTCCTCCGGACATTATGTAAATGTGCTGTGTCTGAACGAGGAGTAGAACATGCGGTTTTCAGAAGACTGAATCATCATAAGCAGAAGGCGCTGAAAAGGCAGTAGCCTACAGCGACGCATTGGCGACAATAACAGGAGTATTTAATAAATTGTTAGCCAACACGCGGTTTTCTGTTCATTGATAGCCTTCTCATGGCCTGCTGAGCTTCGCTGATATTTGTTGAGCATATATGCCTAGAGAAAATGAAAGCGAAGAAAACCCAACTTTGTTCCAAGCTCCTTACGTAAATCGACACATGGGGAGAGGATGCTTTTGGAAAAAATAAACCATGAAAAAGCGAACAACTTCACTGTTATTAATGTTAGTATTTTGTTTGTTGCTTAAAAGCGTTGTATGATCTTGAAGTCTTGAGTTAGCCTACTGAATTGGCTGGTAGCCTACCATAAAGTTTGTGCATGCTCTCTCTCTCAACGCAATAGCTAATTCTGGTACATAGCGTTGAAAATAGATAAATGTGTTTATTTGAAGCACACATACAAATACTGTAGGCTAAGGTCAATTTCAAGTCTTCATTGACTAGCCTACTTCAAGTATTAGCCTATGCACAATAGATTTCACTTCTTTAGCCTACATAATGCATAGGCTACACTTTACAAAAAAGCAGCTGTGACAGGCAGCGCGCATATATTCTCGTCATATCTCGCATCTTGTGAACTCTACAAGCCCCCACCCCTCACTTTCGACAACCACACGGAGATTCTGTAATGTCGCGTGTATGTGTCGTTCACACACATCGTCCATTATAAGGTCAGTATTAGGTCCGCGGAGTTAGCATCATATCTGAAATCATCGAAGGGTAGGACCTCGTTTGACAAACCTCCTCATATACTCGGAGGTTATATCTGAAAGCGCTTAGTATGTATGTGTGTGTGTCTGACTCTTGCATCCATAAACACTACCCATGTCACTGTGTGATGGCGTGTCTGATATTCTCACAATCGCTGCTCTCAGAAGCATCAAACATGCCATTCTGACATCTCTGCCACTCCCCTCCTCATCCCTCCCTCTGTCTTTCCCCCTTTCCTCCTCTGTTTTCCTGTCCTCTCTCCCTCTGCTCCCTCTCCTCTCTCTCTTTTCCCTTCTCTCCTCTCCCTCTCTGTTCTGTTGCTCTTCATCTGTCTGGGGGAGCGCTGCTGCTGTGTGTGTGTGTGTGTGTGTGAGTGTGTGTGTGTTATGTTTTGTTGAGTATGTATGGTGTGTGTGTGTGTGTGTGTTGTGTGTGTATGCATGCTGAGTATGAGTGGTGTGTGTGAGTGTGTGTGCATTGTGCCGAGTGTGTGTGTGTTGTTCTGAGCGTATGTGTGTGTTACGTTGTGTTGAGTATGTGGTGTGTCAGCAGCAACTGAAAGCTCCTTGGCTGCAGGGAACTTCATCAAGAGACCGAGGGAACAGCAGCCGTCTGATCTCACACACACACACACACACACACCCATGGCGAACACCCTCTCTACCTCATACTCTCTCTCTCAATCTCCCTGTCATTCCACAATCACACACACACGGGGGGAGTGAGTGTGAAAAGTTAGAGTGTGAGGGAGAGTGTGAAGCACTGGAGTTGGAGTATGTGTGTGTGTGTGCGTGTCTATGTGTGTGTGCGTGTCTATGTGTGTGTGCGTGTGTGCGTGTATGTGTGTGCGTGCATGTGTGTGTGTGTGTGTGCGTGCGTGCGTGCATGTGCATGTGTGTGTGTGTGTGTGTGTGTGTGTGTGTGTGTGTGTGTGTGTGCGCCGTTTCATTTCCCCGGCCGGAAAAGAGGGACGGGAGCAAATTGAAATGTAATGCAGAGACTCCGAACTCAATCGGCTCAGCAGACCTCGTTAATGCCCTCGTTAAGCCGCCGTAACCCTAATTATACATATCAGCTCAGCATCTGTGTGAGGGAACGAGGGAGCGGGAGGCACAGAAGGAGCTCAGCGCGGGAACAATGGATGAAGAATACAGACAGGCGCAATAACACATGAAAATTATCTTTTGTGCCAGTTTGAACAATGCCTGAGCTCAGAACTACCAGAGAATAACGAGAGATAGAAAGGCTGAGAAACTCACACACACACACACACACTCCTCTGTAGATGATCACATATCCAGAAACACACATATGACCTATCTCCCTCTCGCACACAGACAGAGACAGACAGACAGACAGAGAGACAGACAGACAGAGACACACATACACGTACCCGGCCGAAGGGGATGCTGTACTTCCTGAGGATGGAGGGGGAGATGACAGACATAAACACACACACACACACACGTACCCGGTCGAAGGGGATGCTGTACTTCTTGAGGATGGAGGGGGAGATGAGGGTCATCTTGTGGCGCAGGAAGGCGTCACACCCCTGAGAGCTGCCAGGGAAGAAACCTGCAGGGGGCGACAGAGAGCCTCACACATCACTGCACAGCGGCAACACAACAGCAAACACCAGCCCAATATTCCAACTATACACTCATACTTCACATATGACCAAGGGACAGAGAGACACAAATGACACACACACACATATGAGACAGACATACACACACACACGCACACACACAGATGAGACAGACAAAGACACACACACACACACACAGTTGAGAATGAATCATATGGGGACTGGGTTGGAGAGACCGACCGAGAGAGTGAGGGAAAGAGACTGGAGAATTAAGAGGGAGAGATGGACAGATAGAGAAAGGGAAAGAGAGAGATGGACAGATAGAGAAAGAGAAAGAGTGCGCTTTTGAATTTGAGAGAGAGAGAGGGGAGAATGATAGAGAAAGCAAGAGAGAATGAGGGGAGAATGATAGAGAGAAAGCAAGAAAGAGAGAGAGAGAGAGAGAGAGATGGTTGCATAGTGATGCAGGGCTGCCCTAATGTAAAGTGTAATTGGGGTCAGGCGGGAATGGCTGAGCGCTTCAGCAGAGCCACACCACTAAAAGCGGGTCACTACCCGGCCCGCTCAGAGTGTGGGTGCAGCCGTCTGTGTGTGTGTGTGTGTGTGTGTGTGTGTGTGTGTAACCATATGAAGGGATAAAAGAGGTGAATCAGAAAGCTTTTAGCTTTTAAAGTCAAAAAGTCTTTGAGCTGAAAGACTTTTCTGCCCTTGATGCCTTCCCTGCCCCCCCCTCCTCCTGTCCCTCCTCTCCTGCCCTCCTCTCCTGCCCCCTCCTCTCCTGCTCCCTCCTCTCCTGCCCCTCTCCTCTCTCCGCCCCCTCCTGCCCTCCTCCTGCTCTCTCCTCTCCTGCCCCTCCTCTCCTGCTCCCTCCTCTCCTGCCCCCTCCTCTCCTGCCCCCTCCTCTCCTGCCTCCTCTCCTGCTCCCTCCTCTCCTGCCCTCCTCTCCTGCCCCCTCCTCTCCTGCCCTCCTCTCCTGCCCCTCCCTCTTCCGCTCTTTTCCTCCTCTTCTCCTCCCCTCCCCTCTCTTCTCCTCCATCTCTCCTGCTAGACCTCCCCTCTCTTCTCCTCCCTCTCTCCTGCTAGACCTCCTCCTCCTCTCCTCCATCTCTCCTGCTAGACCTCCCCTCTCTTCTCCTCCCTCTCTCCTGCTAGACCTTCTCCTCTTCTCCTCCCCTCCCCTCTCCTCCCCTCTCCTCCCCTCTCCTGCTAGACCTCCTCCTCCTCTTCTCCTCCCCTCCCCTCTCCTCCTCCCTCTCTCTCTCCTGCTAGACCTCCTCCTCCTCTCTTCACTCTTTTAAGTGTTTCTCCTTCTCCTTCGCGTGTGTGTGTGTGTGTTTTTGTGTGTAGGTGTGTCAGGGTGTGTGTGCAGTGTGTTAGGCTTTAGCCATTGAGGATAAAGGTTGGATCCATGAAAGACAATGAAAAAGAGGAGAGAGAGGGAGAGAGAAAAAAGAGGAGAAGGGGGGGGTTACAGGAAGAAAAGGAGCAAATCGTTTGAAAGAATCCTTTGAGAAGAACTGAGAATTCCCACTGATTCACACACACACACACACACACACAGCTCATCTGGGCTTCAGAAGCAGCCTTCTCTGTGTGCGAGAGACAAAGAAAGAATGTGCATGCATGAGTGTGTGCAGGAAAAAAAGATTGTATGTGAGGGTGTGTGTGAGTGTGTGTGCGAGTGTGCTGTCTGCTGATGTAAGAGTGCTGTGGTGTCTGTTTCTCGTTTGTCAATTCTGTCTCTCAGAGTGACGCACACAATAAACGTCATTGATCTGCAGAGGAAGAGAGGAGAGAGAGAGAGAGAGAGAGAGAGAGAGAAAAAACTTTGTGTGTGTGTGTATGTGTGTGAACGTGTGCATGAGCGTGTGTGTGTGAGCATGTGTGTGTGTGAGCATGTGTGTATGAGCGTGTGCGGTTGAGGACTGTTTCCGCAGTAATTGATGCAAAAACTCGATGATTGTAGACAGACACAAGCATACACCCATCCACAAACACACACACACACACAGACAATATGACACCCACACCCACAATATGACACACACACAAACAATAACACACACACACAGACACACTATGACACACAAGTACAATATGACACACACACACACACAGTGCATTCAATTAACGTGCGTAAACTACAGTACAAACAAGGATTCATGGAAAAACTTAAGCTAGAAACAACTACACAGAGACAGACAGACAGACAGACACACACTTAGGCCTGTCAGGTGTGGAGAATGGACCTGTCAGGTGTGTCTCTCCACACACACACACACTCCAGAGTTACCTTGCGCTAGTCTCTCCAGACGCTTCCCGTGCTCTGGAGGAATAGCATACCTGCAGAAGAAAAGAGAGAGGGAGATAGATGTGATCTATTGCATGCTCATCACTGCTCATCACCAGGTAAATAAAGACCACGCTAACACACCAGGTGAATAAAGACCACGCTAACACACCAGGTAAATAAAGACCACGCTAACACACCAGGTAAATAAAGACCACGCTAACACACCAGGTAAATAAAGACCATAACACACCAGGTAAATAAAGACCATATTAACAAAGTCAGTGAAGCCCTCAGGAGAGGGAGTACCGTTATTGGTGTGTGTGTGTGTGTGTGTGTCTCCGTCTCCAGAGTGATACAGAGGATACACATCAGAGCAGAGAGCTCTTTCACATCATTTCACAATCTCACAGCACTCCACAAAGAATTACACATGACATGAATTTCTTTCTCTACTCATCTCTCACACACTCTCTCACACACACACACACCAAAGGCCCTTTATGACGTACTCCACAGCCCAGAGCAATTCAGCTCCATTCAATCCCCAATCCACACACACACTAAATCAGGTGAACACTTTCTTTGGCACTTCTTAGGTTTTGCATGCTGTTGTAACAGCTCTCCACTTGAGATTAAATAAATTACAGGGAGTGGGTGTGTGTTTGTTTGTTAGTGTAGGCGTGTGTGTATGTGTGTGTGTGTGTGAGATTGGCATGAGCATTTGGATTTTCTTTGTTATTACCATCTATTCTATTACAGCAATTACTTACTGTAGGTTTTGCCTGAACCCTCAGAGAGCCTCTCTCTCTTCACACACACACACAACCCAGACACACACACACACACACACACACACACACACACAACCCAGGCACACACACACACACACAACCCCAGGCACACACACACACACACACACACACACACACACCCAACCCAGGCACACACACACACACAGACTCATGAATGCGCACACGGACAGAGACAGACAGACGCACAAACACAATATAGCCGAGACCTTCCAGCTGCTGCACAACATCGCCACCTACTGGCTTGATGAAGAACAGTAAGCATAAGGAGCCCCCTCTACTGTGGTGTAACCTATAGAACCGTATAGAACTAAACCCTCTACTGTGCTGTAACCTATAGAACCGTATAGAACTAAACCAGGGGTCTCCAACCTTTTTGGGAATGAGGGCTACCTGAAGACCCGAAATCATATGGAGGGCTACTCATTTGAAACAAACATACCCTCACCCCTTTTTTGCGAGGGTAGTCCTCCTAAATAATAGGCCTATGTGATTTTTACTTTTAAATTATCAATATTGTGCAGGCCTATCCGTCTTTATATATGCAACACTACCAACATTTTTGTTCAGTTTGTTCATTTCAAAGTTTGCATGGGGAATCTAATCTATTTATTTTTTTTTACAAAAAAAATATCTTTTGTGCAATTAATAATTTGGGTTACAATTTGTACCCAATTTATACCCACCCACCATTATGAATTCAGGGGGTTGTTTTAAGTTCTGATTTCAGTGGACAATTCGGTTTTAACATTTCAATAGTAAACGCCCACACCACCCTAAAATATGAAAACTCCTTTTAAAGTTATTGCACACCTGAAATGATCCATGATCTGACAAAAAGGGTAATGCACAGTCCTGCTCAGTCATGCATGCTATAACATTTTCAGCTATTATCATGGCAGTTGCCTACGGAGGAGAAAAGGCCTGTGAGCTAAAGCAATTGTTTTTCAGTCCTTGAACAATCATGCAAGAACCGTGATTTGATGAACATGGAATGGCCACAGAACTTTGCAAAGATATGCTTCCATTGGCTACACCAGACAAGCAAGTTTTTTCCCCTTTACTGTCTATGCGTCGCGAGCAATTAGATCGCTCCGCTTCGTTGTTGTTTAAAGATTGAATGGGAAACGGATTTGGAGCCAAAGGCTAAAATTTAACGCAGCTACAATTTGTAAGGCATCACCAATATCAATTTAATGTTACAGATGTACGGCTACATACATTCTTAAAATGGTTCTGGTCTAGACTTAAATATCTATTGAAAACTTCACAATGGGCGTGTTTTAGGCGTGATCTGCAGGCGACCTGTTGGCTATTTTTAGAAAGTGCGCTTGGGGCCTCATAGCCGATCCAAGGGCACCAGGTGTTGGAGACCACTGAACTAAACCCTCTACTGTGCTGTAACCCATAGAACCGTATAGAACTAAACGCTCTACTGTGCTGTAACCTACAGAACCGTATAGAACTAAACGCTCTACTGTGCTGTAACCTCTAGAACCGTATAGAACTAAACGCTCTACTGTGCTGTAACATATACAACCGTATAGAACTAAGCATTTCAAAGCACAAACCAGCCAAGCACAACTAACCAATTACAACTGAACTAAATGATCCATAATCCAGATTAGCACAACTAACCACTTACAATTGAACTCAATCTGGACTCAACCAGCCTGCCAGCGGCTGGAATCGGACTCAAAGGGAACGGACAAAAGTTAGTGACCTCATCAGCCTTGTTGCACCAGCGACGAGGCCAGCCAATCACAGACACCTTCCGGAGGCCTCCGTGGCTAACGCGGAGCAGAATTTGTTTACCTGACGACGTCCTTCCTGACGACCACACTCCCACAGGCTCACGGCCACCAAGATGCGTTTGAACGAGGTGATATGGAGATGAGTTTGCAAAGAATGTCTACAGTAAGAATACCAATTCTAGTTAGTTTTATGAATGTCTACAGTAAGAATACCAATTCTAGTTAGTTTGATGAATGTCTACAGTAAGAATACCAATTCTAGTTAGTTTGATGAATGTCTACAGTAAGAATGCCAATTCTAGTTAGTTTGATGAATATCTACAGGAAGAATTCCAATTCTAGTTTGTTTGATGAATGTCTACAGTAAGAATACCGATTCTAGTTAGTTTGATGTTGAGATACGGAGTGGTCTGCTCAGCTGCATGCTTATGCACATTTGCATTTTTCATGCTGCATTTATAGTGTGTGTGTGTGTGTGTGTGTGTGTGTGTGTGTGGGCTTGAGTAGCGCACCACAGAGGTGTGTGTGTGTGTGTGTGTGTGTGTCATGCTGCAATAGGACATCTGAACATCCACAGCAGTTCTGATACACATGCAGGCTTTAGTGAAATAGTGCGCATTGAAATGCCCTCCACACACACGCACACATTTTAGGTTTGAATAAAAAATGCTGTGTGTGTGTCGGTGTCAAATGAACCAACCGGATTTGTTCCCTCCATGGGGTAAGTTCATTATGTGTACATGTCAGCATGTCACCAGGTGAGTGTCTGTGCACATATATATATATATATATATATATATATATATATATATATATATATATATATATATATATGTGTGTGTGTGTGTGTGTCTATGTGTGCAGTCTAGCGTGTGTGAACAGGTGCCCGTTTCCTGATTAACCAATCGGAGCATCTGCTGTCATCCACCCTTTTTCAGGTCTCTGGTTGTCATGACAGCACCACATCTCCAGTCCCCCAGAGACAGACATAAATGCACGTGCGCGCGCACACACACAATCATCACTCACACATGCGCGCGCGCACACACACACAATCACACACACAATCATCACTCACACATGCGCACGCGCGCACACACACATGCACACACACAATCATCACTCACACATGCACACACACACACACAATCAATCATCACTCCACGCAGCGCACACACACAATCATCACTGCACACACACACAATCGTATCACACGTACGCAGCGCACACACACACATGCACACACAGTATCCCGCCAAGACGCGCACAATAATATGCACACACACACAATCATCGCTTCCATGCGGCGCACACACGCACACATGCACACGCCAATCATCACTCCACATGCACATGCAATAATAACACACACAATCATCACTCCGCACTTCACAATACACACACACACACACACACACAATCATCGCGCTCACAATATGCGCACGCACACACATGACACACAATCATCACTCAATCGGTCATATCTCACATGCACGCCAGCAATCATCACTCACATGCGGCGCACACACACATCATCACACACACACAATCATCACTACACACACACACACACACACGCATAATCATCACTCCGCATTAATAATAATAACACATGCACACACACAATCATCCCGCTCACATGCGGCGCTTACACCTAATCATCACTCACATGCACACACACACAATCATCACTCACACATGCGCCACACACACACATGCACACACACACAATCATCACTCACACATGCGCGCTGCGCACACACACACAATCATCACTCACACAATCATACACACACACACACAATCATCACTCACACACACACACACACAATCATCACTCACACATGCACACACACAATCATCACACACACATGCACACACACACAATCATCACTCACACATGCACACACACACAATCATCACTCACACATGCGCGCGCACACACACACACAATCATCACTACACACAATCACAACTCCCGTAACATAATCAATACCACACACACGCGCAATCATCACACCCGCACATTACGTTGGCGCACTAATCATCATACACACATGTGCGCCACAATCATCACTCACACACAATAATACATGCACACAATACTAATCATCACTCCACGTACACACACACAATCATCACTCACACACACACAATCATTCCTGCTACATGTGGCGACGCTGGCGCACACACACATCAATCACACATGCGCTACAAGACAATCACACACTACAAACCTACAATCATCACATGCGGCATACACACACACAATCATCGCTCAAGACACACAATGCTACACACACATGGCACTTCTACCACGTACAGACACACACACACACATGCGCGCACAATCATCACTCATACACATATGCTGCTACAAGACACACACACACACAATCATTTACTTCACATAAAGCAAGGCATACACACATACACACACACACAATCATCACTCACACACATGCACACACACACACACACACATGTATCGCCAAAAAAAGACACACACAATCATCACTCAATCACATGCCGCGGCGGCACACACACACAAATCATCACTCACAATCATTGGCGCTCACACACACACAAATCATCATCACAATCATCGCTCTCTGGCTCAGCTCACTGGGGTTGTTGAACAAAGGAGGCAATCTTACACATGCCGCGACACACACACACACAATCATTCTCAGATTAAACTGAAAATGTTTCCCATCAAATATTACGAGCCATCAAAGCCCCAGTCCAAGCGATGGAGGAGGTTTGTGTGTCTGTGTGAGCGCGCGTTTTTGTTCTGCCTACACACTGCTCTTTCTTGAATTTCCCCTGGGGATCAATAAAGTATCTATCACACACATCTGCACCAGAACATGCACACAAAGGACATCAAACTAAGACACACTCATTCACACTCTCTGACCAACATACTTATATATACACATACTCAAACTAACACACACTCAAACTAACACACACCCAAAACAACACACAATGCACTTACGGATGCCAGAGGGACACCGGGGGGAGGGGGGCGGGGGGCTGATCATTAACATTAATGTGGTGTGTGTGTGTGTGTGTGTGTGTGTGTGTGTCTCAGTCTCTCTCCCTGTGTGTCAAGAATACCCTGGCATAACCACTACAAAAAACACATTTCTATCCGTCTGGCCAGGCAAGTCACACACACACAAAAACACCCTCTCATGCACTAGCGTGAACGTGCACGCACACACACACGGGAGCAGATTTGCACGGCATTTCACCACTCTCCCAGTGCCCCATGGGAAGGGCCTACGCAGGACACACACTCCTTCAACCGCCCGCTGACAGCGTATCGGCCAGATCAGTGGGGTTTCATGCAATATTGATATTGTGTATTGTGATGAGGAAGTGATTGATTTTGATAAGTGCCGAAGTGGGGAATGAAGTTAATTTCACGGTGGCTGCACCCGTGGCACACACTCCACCACACACCTTAAACACTCACACACTCATACACACTCACTCCCACGCCCAAACACTATAATTACTACACAAGGCTAAATTATTCAATTTCAGCAGAAGAGACGGGTGTGTTATTATTATTGTGTCAGCACCCTGGGACTTATGGGCTGTCGAAGTGCAGGTGGTTAATGCTGTAGGGTCCATGTCCTCGATTATTGCCGAAGTGAAGGTGGTCTTCCACATCCCGAAGTACAGGTAGAGTGTTCTTGCGCCCTCGATCCGATCCACTCCTGCTCCACCATGTCCAGCAGCGTGTTCGGGTGCCCGATGTTCCACTCCATTGATGTCCTAACACACACACACACACACACACACACACACACACAATTGAAAATTCTACACACACAATTTTGTCGCTTCGTGTGTGTGTGTGTGTGTGTGTGAGAGAGAGTGATTGATTTTGATAAGTACCGAAGTAAAGAGGAATAAAGTTAATTTCACAGTGGCTGCACCGCTGGCACACACTCACACACACACACTTAAACACTCACACACTCATACACACTCACTCACACACACTTAAACACACTATAATTACTACACAAAGGCTAAATTATTCAATTTCAGCAGAAGAGACGAGTGTGTGTGTGTGTGTGTGGCACCCACCAGGACTTGGGCTGTCCGAAGTGCAGGTAGTTAATGCTGTAGAGGTCCATGTCCTCGGTGTGCCAGGCGAAGGTGGTCTTCCACATCCCGAAGTACAGGTAGGGAGTGTTCACGCCCTCGATCACGATCCCACACTCCTGCTCCACCATGTCCAGCAACGTGTTCAGGTGCCCGATGTTCCACTCCGTGATGTCCACACACACACACACACACACACACACACACACACACACACACACACACAATTGAAAATTCTACACACACACAATTGAAAAATCTAGATGCAAATCATGCATACATGGGCGCGTGCACGCGCAGACACACACATACGGCAAATAGGGGTTAAATACTTTATTTTCATTGGCTCAGGATCCACACTGCCACAAGACGTGTGATGCGAGTAGGTGAGGGGTAGCCACTGAACTGGCTGAGTGTGTGTGTGTGTGTGATGGGGTAGCAGCTGAACTGGTGGCTGCTGTGTGTGTGTGTGTGTGTGTGTGTGTGTGATGTGTGTACAGTAAAGACCCTGGTTCTATACTACAAATGTTGTGTGTATTTAAGGAAGCATATCTGGAGCCGGCAGTTGCTGTCTGCTGAGCTACGGCTGGAGATTCTATTTGTATTAGCTCTGTCTGTTTGTTTTTCTGTCTGGAGGTATGGTGTTGGAATCATCTTTTAAACTCCGTGTTTTATTTATATTGTGAAGCACTTTGGAAGGAAATGTGCTATTCAAATTAAAATGACTTACTTAGTTACATGTGTAATATCTCAGCATCACCACCAGGTGGAGCCAAAACCTACTACTTCCAACAGTGATCCGATAGAAATGTCACCAAACAAGTACTATCAGTCTGTCAATCAGTCTGTCAATCAGTCTGTCAATCAGTCTGTCAATCAGTCTGTCAATCAGTCTGTCAATCAGTCTGTCAATCAGTCTGTCAATCAGTCTGTCAATCAGTCTGTCAATCAGTCTGTCAATCAGTCTGTCAATCAGTCTGTCAATCAGTCTGTCTGTCAGCAAGTTAGCAACAAAGAGAAAAAGATACAAACAGAAAGCAGGACAGACGTTATGACCAGCCTGGGCAGTGTGGAAGCGCCTCCTGGTGGTGTGAGGTTGGCAGGGCTGCCCCCAGCACTACGTTGGAGTGTTTCTGGTTAGGTGTCTGGTTACGGAGGTCAGGTGCACCTCCACGCCTAGTGCCAAGTCTCCTCAAGGACTTCAGAGCACCAGCTTCCTCTTTCGCTTACTCAACCCTTAAAGGTGGAGGTTTTTGAACGTTCTAAGTTCCGCAACAATTGAAGGTTCTAAAATTCTGTGTTGAATTCAATGAACCCAGATATTCTTTAGAACGTTCATTTCTCAACATTCCCGTCACACCGGTGTGACGGTACTCCTTTAAGGGTTAATCTCACACACACACTGGTTTAGACTGATAACACACTCTTTCTCTATCTCAGACCCCCCTTTACACAAAACACTATCTCTCTCTCTCTCTCTCTCTCTCTCACTCACACACACACACACTCACTGGATCATAGAGGGAGCCGCTGATGTCGGCTCCATATATGGGTGAGACGAAGGTCAAGTTTTTCCAGTACTTCCTCTCCAGGTCATCAAAGTCTTTGTGCTGTGGAGTGCAATACCTACACACACACACACACACACACACACACACACACCATCAGAGAAGAATACATATAAAGGAACACCACATCAAAGAATACATATGCACACACACCATCAGAGCACATACACACCAAAAAATACAGATGCACACACACCATTAAAGCAGACAAATGCATACACACACACACACACAATGTAGTACACATTTACACTTTTATCAGAAGCTGATCAGGGCATCACACACACAGACAAACACACACACACATACACACAGCCTGTCTTACTTGCTGTTGTTATAACACATGCAAACACACCCACACACCTTGCTTACTTCCTGCTAATGGCGTAATGGTGTAACACACACACACACAGCTTACTTTTCACTGTTGGTGTAACACACAATAGGGCCGCACGATTTGGGGAAAATATCTAATTGAGATTTTTTTGACAGATATTGCGATTGCGATTTGCTATATGATTTTTGAATGTCAATGAATTGATTCCGTTGAATATGCCAAATGTCTCTAATTTGTGCCACCCCTGATTGGTGAACACGGCTGGTGCACAAGTCTATGTTCCTCACACAACGCACACCCACCAACCAGAAGTGGCGTAGTCAAGGAGGAAATGAATATAAAAGTCACAAATGTGACAAAATTGCGTAATTGCGTCGGTTCGTATCACGATTACGGTTGTGATAATTGTGCAACCCTATAACAGTGCGCGTGTGCATGCATACACACACAACTTGTTTACTTCTTGCTGTTGGTATAACACACACACACGCACGTTCCACTTACTTCTTGCTGTTGGTATAACACACACACGTTCCACACACACACACACGTTCCCCCTGAATTTCTTGCTGTTGGTATAACACACACACGTTCCACACACACACACACGTTCCCCCTGAATTTCTTGCTGTTGGTATAACACACACACGTTCCACACACACACACACGTTCCCCCTGAATTTCTTGCTGTTGGTATAACACACGCACACACACACGCACACACGCACACCACTTACTTCTTGCTGTTGGCCAGTTTGCGGTACTCTCCGACGCTCATGGACTTCTTCTGAATGTTGTACTGGGTGAAGAGGCCGGACTGGCCAGTCACCACCTGCATGATGGGCGCTGGGATGACCATCTCCTCGATGGTGTCGTACGAGCGCCGCGGCTTCCACTCCTTAGGAGGAATCACCTGCAGGCACCAGAACAGCACTCAGAGCAGGCCACTGTGTGTGTGTGTGTGTGTGTGAGCCCTGTGCGGTCTTTATACTGCAGTTTGTAACAACGCTAAACTATGGTATAGAGAGAGAGAGAGAGAGAGAGAGAGAGAGAGAGAGAGAGAGAGAGAGAGAGAGAGAGAGAGCGGTTGTGTGTGTGGCCTTGTGCGGACTTCATACGCTAAACTATGTTATAAAATGGTATATTCATGCATTGTTAATTAAATCTACCTATATATAATATGCAATGTGCGTTTGTGTGTGTGTGCATGTGTGTTATATGCGTGTGTGTGTGTGTGTGTGTGTGTGTGTGTGTGTGTGTGGTGGGCATGACTGTGTGTGTGGTGGGCATGACTGTGTGCGTGCGCTCGTGTGCGTTATATGCGTGTGTGTGTGTGTGTGTGTGTGCGCGCCTTTGCTAGTCCAGCGCGGTGCGCCCCTTGCGTCTCCATGTAAGCGTTATGTGTGTGTGTGTGTGTGTACCTTTGCTAGTCCAGCGCGGTGCGCCCTTTGCGTCTCCATGTAAGCGTTATGTGTGTGTGTGTGTGTGTACCTTTGCTAGTCCAGCGCGGTGCGCCCCTTGCGTCTCCATGTAAGCGTTATGTGTGTGTGTGTGTGCGTGTGTGTGTACCTTTGCTAGTCCAGCGCGGTGCGCCCCTTGCGTCTCCATGTAGGCGATGTATTTGCCGAAGTCGCTGAACTCCTCCATGGTGGGCCGGAAGGTCATGATCTTGCAGGCGGCGTTGGGGACGGGGGCAGGGGGGGCAGGGGGAGCCAGGCTGGGGGGGTCAGCAGGGTCAGAGGTCATCTCAGGGGCGGGGGCAGTGTCAAGGTCAGAGGTCATCTCAGGGGCGGGGGCAGTGTCAAGGTCAGGAGTGTGAACAGGGGCGGGATCGGGGGCGGGATCAGGGGCGGGGTCGCTGGACTCAAGGCTAGGACGGGGCGAGCTGGACTCCATCTGTGCCTCAGGGGACTGTAGAGACATGGTGGTAGGCCGTACTGCAAACACACACACACACACACACAGGATTAGGATTACTGTTTGGTTGCAGAAGTTCACTTCTGTGTCTTGCAGAGCATGGAGTTTGTTTAGATCTGATCCTATCAGCAGGTTCGGTCATTGTTATGATTTGAAATGCTGTCGGCCCCGTATTCCATTGAAAACTTAAGCTTTGCATTTTGAAAACTTTGCATTCATGGAGACTAAAATACAAGCTTTATTGGCCTTATGTGTGTGTGTGTGTGTGTGTGTGTGTGTGTTTACTGGCCTTGCCGTCTTTGGCAGCTTGTATAGTACGGTTAAATTCTGTATTTTTCGTTGTATGAGTGGTCATGTGATAGACGCTTCAGATGTCCCCCACACTAACTATTGTGTCCCACACGGACAAAAATCCATAATTTGCAAACATGCATGTGCATGAAACAACATATAAAAAAGAAAACAGAACAGTTTGAATGTAGCCTAACACACACACACACACACACACACAGGGCAAAGCCTAGACCCTGGGCAGGCTCACTCACACACTCCCTCACACACACACACACACACACACACACACACACACACACGGCTAATGTTTCTGCTTCACTTAACTGAAAGTTACTCCCAGCATCACACACACACACGGGGGCACACACATGTACACACGCACACACACATACATACACGCGCACACACACACACAGTCCGAGGAAACACCTGTGCAGGGTGACTCCGCAGCAGGTGTGAGAGGCAGAGCCACAGGCCTGATAAGACAGCCCGCAGGCACAGTGTACACAGCTCTGTGTGTGTGTGTGTGTGTGTGTGTGTGTTCACACATTTTTTCAGGCGATCACCCCCACAAACTCAGTAACGTCCCACTATTTAGTAGGGATGCACCGATCTGACGTTTTTGGCTTCGATACGATACGGATGCCTGGGCTTTGTGTATCGTTGATACCCGATGCCGATCCGATACCATAGTTAAATTAATAAACCACCATGTGGAAAAGACTACAAGCATCAAGCCTGACTTAAACATTCTTTCCCTAACTAAACATTATTACAGATAAGAGATGAGAAGGACAATGTGTTTAGTTTTAGGGCCTAAATTCAGTGCGGGATTGCAGGTATTGCGCATAATTTATTAAGTCCCGCAACTCTAGCCATCATAATGCGAGAAATTCCCGCACATTTTGCAGGGCTGTCTGATAACGTTTATCTAATAATGGAGTGGCGTGAATGCGAGACTGACTGAATTGACTTTAATTGAATGTAGCCCCATGCATAGACACACACACGCACGCAGGACCACTTTGCGGGTGCCTCTCTCTCTCTCTCTCTCTCTCTCTCTCTCTCTCGGCAGAATTTGTCACAGCTGAAGTCAAATTATGCTATGTGCTTCTACATCAACTGCTAACCGACAGGAAAGGAAAACAAAAGTTTAGCGATCAGGAAGTCAGGAATTTTGCAAACACAGAACAGAATGCATAGCCTAGAGTGACCATGAGATACGAAGGAACATAGATGTGTTCTCCATTTGAGGAACGTTATAGGCTAATTGATTGCAGACGTGAACTGACAGCTACAGACACGGAACACATAGTAGACCTTCTTTCACTTTCTAGAGTGCACATTCATTACGTGAAAGATGTATAGCAAAACAGAGATCAAATATTACCAAATGTATCATGACGTGTTGTCACGAACACTTACTCCTATTAGAAAATCAAAACCGAAATCATGTACAGTGGGGAGAATAAGTATTTGAACCCATGCTAAAGTTGACTAAAAAGAGGAATATAAAATAATCTGTTAGAAATTGATCTTACATGGTGTATTTTTCAGTTAGCCTATTAGCTGGTTCGATTTGCATTGAATTCAATGAACATCAAACCAGCTAATAGACTTAAAAAAAAAAAAAAAAAAACACACCATGCCAATCTCTAGGTATGGTGAAGGGTATGTGGTGATGTAGGGATATTTTAATTCCAAAGGCCAAGGGAACTTTATCAGGATGCATAGTATCCTGGATCCATAAAATAAGTGGCCTTTCAAAATAAAAAAATGTGCCTGCCTCTATAGCAATTTAACATAGGGGTCGAATACTTATTACCCCTGTATTTTAAGGAAGAAACTATTAATCCCCCCTATGTAAAGGACCCCCCATTTTGAAAAATGCCCTGGGTTTGAGTATTTTCTGTTGGCCGTCAGGCATTAAAAGTGTTGCCTAAAAATGCATCAAAAAGGCATGAAGATCGTAATAAATCAATAACAAATGGTGGTTAATAAAATAATGAATAATACCGTAATTTCCCAACTATTAGCCACGGTTTATACATTGATTTTGCAAATTTCTTCAGCTATAATGTTTTTTTTTTTTTTTAAATGGCATAAAACACTGTCCTGCTGTTTATACACAATGCAGCGAACACACAGGAAATTACTGTAAACCAGAAACATGACGAAATGACAAACAGAAGAAATATATAATTAGTGGGAAGTGTCTGGTTGCGTGTCACGGCTCAGTCTTTGAAGTTGAACTAAATTCAGATCGGCCCATGGATCTGCTCATTTTTTGTCAATGTCGGGGCCGATATCTGATCCTAATATCGGACCCCTACTATTTAGGCATTTCCCTTTTCGTCCAATGTCAAAATACTGGGTACTCATTTAGCGTTAAATGGAAGCCCAATTTGTCGAGAAGTGACCAAAATGGTCACGTTCTTCATCAGAACAAAGCTACATAGAGTAGGCCTTCTGGGTGCGCATCGGAGACGCAATACTGCCTAATATATCAATGCATCTTAAAAAAGCTATTAAAGATATTTTAAATATGACACTGAATGGATGACATAGAGGATTTTACCTTGTTTTCTGATAACATAGAAGGTATGCTGCTTAGGTATTTTAAAAAAACATGCTCAGTTGTTTTTTAACTTCACAAACCTTTAATTAGGCTGGGAAATAAAATGGTCCATTTTAGCAGATATCTAGCGCCCCCTCATGCTTATCTGGCACCCACATTAAGAGAGCGTTATGCCGATTATAATTCTTTAGTCTCTGGCAACACACACTGAGCTCAACAAGACGTGCTTTGCTTGCGTAGGGTCCTCTCTTTGTTAAATGACCTGACGTATCTAAGACACAGCCATGATATGAGCTGGTGGAATTCTCTAGAAGCTGAAAGAAAAGTGCAATAATGTTCCCGTTCTTCTCCTTGAAGTGCAGCCAGCACTCACCCGGCAGACTTCAAAGTCCTCGTTGCAATACGGACCGACTGTTGAGTCACCCGGTGTAGCAAAATAAGGTTATAATGGTATAAGTATAAGTATATATACTCTTTTGATCCCGTGAGGGAAATTTGGTCTCCGCATTTATCCCAATCCGTGAATTAGTGAAACACACTCAGTGAACACACAGTGAGGTGAAGCACACACTCATCCCGGCGCAGTGAGCTGCCTGCAACAACAGCGGTGCTCGGGGAGCAGTGAGGGATTAGGTGCCTTGCTCAAGGGCACTTCAGCCGTGCCTTCTGGTCGGGGTTCGAACCGGCAACCCTCCAGTTGCAAGTCCGAAGCGCTAACCGGTAGGCCACGGCTGCCCACAAATGGAACACACTGGATAGACTTCTGTCTGGACAACAAGCTCTGCAGTCTGTGCCTACATGACATGCTGATATACAAAACGTAACCAAAGCAGCATTTGCTCAGCACTGGCACAGTGGTTCAGTGACAGGTTCATAATTGATCTACTTTTGAATCAGGAATAATGTTTCATGATAAACTGCACAGGGCACTGGCGTTGTCAGTCGTGGCTCTTTTGGTTGTGTAAAAAAATAAAGAAGGACAACTTGCCGTTTTAAGATCAGGTCATCGAGAAGCAAAACCACCAGGATTTTATCGCCTTAGAGGAATATCTGATAATTACATATGCACTTCTTATCAACAGGTGGGCAAGCTCAATGGACATTTTGAATCAGAGGCGTTCCAACAGTGACAGAGGCATGTCTGAATTGACAGTGCAGCACACACCACCCCTAACCATTGGGCTCATGGACCACCCCAAGGTCATCAGACATCTGACCGTTGGCTTGGTGTACCCAAGGGGACTATGGCTGATCTGAGGCTAAATAGTAGACCAGTTCACCTAGCCATCCCATTGAAACCCGTTCAATTTTGGCGCCACTTTGACATCAAATAACGTTACAGCTGAAGCGTTTTAAGCCTTTATATGAACTTTTTCTATTTTCGGAGTAATACAACATTGTGTAATTGGCGTCATAACCTCGCCATAACTGACTTAACGGCTGAGTAATAAACTTTTTTCCGAAATCAATGCTAAAGTGACGTAATGAGCATACAACCAGAGCGGGTGAAAGTGTCGCACAGGAGCAAAATAACCGTATTCTCTGGATAAGAACGAAAGCATCGGAGCACATTTCTGCGACGTTTTGATGGATTGACAGTAGCCTAGGCTATGAATGTGGCGAGTGCTGTTTATATGAAATCACATTTATCTACGAACAACTAGGACATTTAGAACAGTAATGCAGACATGGTGGTAACGAAGTAAGTGGCTACATACCCAATCTCTCGGTGCAGCTATCACAAGAGTTACACGAGTCAGACTACGTGCCTACGTTACATTTATGTCCCCTGAGCCTGCGCAGAAAGCCTCGTCAACCAACAGGAAACCGTTGAAATTTGCTTCACCCGCCTCGATTGATGTCTACGTGATGACTCTGTCCATATCTTCTGCTGTCTATGGGTGTACCAGTGTTGACTTATTTGTGGCGGCCCACCACAATATCAACATTGACCACCACAGAATGATTTTCCATATTGTACTATTTAAATGGGATGAATACCTTTCATTGTAGAGCTATGTGCACCTTCGCACAGTCTCTCCTTGTCTCTCTACGGGCATGCATGTTTAAAGAAAACATTATTGGCATCATAACCACGCTAAACAGATTTGTTCAAAACTACCACCACAAATAGAATTCAAGTCTATGGGAAACACTGTGTAGTCACTAAACTTAGCTAATCCCAATTGCCTGCCTGATCCTGAGCTGATAACAGAATGGGTAGAGGACGTTAGCAAGTGGCCAGAGATTCATTGGCCCGCCATATACGGCTATCTGGTTGACAAGCCCAATGTGTATAGACGCGAAAAAGTAATACAAGTGTCAGGTGTCTTCCTTGATCTGTGTTTCGTGGAATTACACTCACAACACCTCCAGAAGGCTCAACAGCGGTGTCTGGTGTCCCAGGCTCACCCTCCCCCCTCCACAATCGTGATGGGTCTTTTCTACCAACTAATTCTTTGGTCATTCCTCTTTGTTGCTGAGGCCATTCATGATCCAATTAGAAACATAACCAGACAAAACACAAACACTTAAAGGAACCATATGTAAGATTGTGGCCAAAACTGGTACTGCAATCACTTTCAAATTACTCTAGAGAGGTGTATCCCCTCCCCCTCCCCCCTGACTCGAGGTTGCCAAACCGGATGCCGAAACACTACTGACTTTGTGATTAGTAGATAAGTGGAGGGTGGCACATCAGGCCAAAACACAACATGACATCACAAAACAAAACATCAACATCAGTTGAGGGCTGCAACTTCACTTTAAAAATGACAATATCCTGGCCGGACTACTGTTGTCAGTGATATAAGTATTTGAAATGAACATGATTTCTTAATGTCTAGTGACATATCAGGGCCATTTTATGATTAATTGTAATTCATTTCTTACATACGGTTCCTTTAATGAATGAGGAAAACATCAAATACCTACCAACTAATACCAGCAACATTTTCTGTCACTCCTCTTTGTTGCTGTAGCCGTTTATGATCTAATCAGCAACATAAACAAACAAACCGCAAGCCCTTGATGTGGGCACCCTCAAATACATAGAATAGTACAGTGTTTGTCAAGTTTATTTGTTAAGTTCCTTCAGTTTTTTTGTCCATTTGGTTTTTCCTTTCCAAAGATTTATAGTACCATAATCACCATTCAACCATTGCTGCTACCCACACCACTGCAAAGAGGTAGGCTCTATTTGTAACCAACCGTTATGCTAAAAATGCACTTTAATATCAATTTTGGGCGACTTTTGCCCTCTAGAAGCCATAGCTCATTACAACTTATTTGGGAGGTAGTGGTCAGTTCAGAAGTCTATCTAGTGCATTTCTGGTGAACATTTCACAATCTCACAAATGGCTTAAACTACAAATATGGAAGTTTGATATGATTCATTTGGCTACATTATTTGGATGCATGCCAAATTTGTTAAATTTTGTCCATGTGAAACTGAAACTGACATTTCAATATCTTAGGAAGCACTAAAAATGAGAAGTTTGATGGTAATATTTGTCCACATTGCACCTTTCTTAAAAGGAACACGCGAACATTTTGGGGAATGAACTTCTTTACCGTTTCCACCAGAGTTAGAGGAGATGATGCATATCCTCGTCTCTGTGCATGCAGTAACTCAACCTGACACACACACCACGTTAGCCTAGCTTAGCACAGTTCATTAAAGTGGGCAGAACCAACCAGCCCATCTCCGAAAAATGACAAAAGAACTCCCAACATTCTTCCATTCAAAAGTTTGAGAGAAAAGCTAACTTTTCGGCACAAATAGGCCAGAAACAAGGAACTCTTTCTGAAAGATGTCAATCTCTTCTTGAGAAATGAGGCTCCTCCATATGAGAAACCGAAGAGCTCATACAACACTTGCTCTGGGTGCCATTCCCTTCACAAAGGAGCGTAAACTGGCTAGAACCAGATTAGAAAGAAGCGTGGAAGGCCCAAGTGCACAACGGAGCAAGTAAACAAATACATTAACATGTCTCTAGTTTGAGAAACAGACACCTCACAGGTCCTAAACTGGCAGCTTTACCTGTAAAACACCAGAGTCATCAACAGGATGACTTCTAGATAGAATTGCAAAGTCAAAGGTGTTCAGATCACAGAGAAAAGCGTTTCTGAGACGCAGACGAAATGCTGGAGGGACCTGTGTCGAGTCAAGTCACCGAGACACCGTTCTTAGAAATCTTGGGAACCTGGCACACCAAAAGCAAACCAAAAGTAACAAGCCTAGGTGTCATCTTAGATACAGAGTTAAGCTTCAAGCCCCATATCAGGCCATCCTTAAAATATTTTTAGTTTGCCGTAACCCGACCGACCCTGTCAATTTAGAACCGACCCAAATATTTTTTTTTCCCCTTTTAGTCCGACCGACTTGCGGTTGTAAACTTGCGTTAATACCGACCGATTGTTTTTTTTTACTCTAAACAACCAATACAAATGCAATAAAATAATAGTTATTTTAGTAGGCCCAAGTATTGTGAATATAAATTGCCTACATGCAAGCGTGGCTCTTAAAAAAAACCTGTGGCGTCATCTCTACACCATTGGTTTTTCGCGCATGTCACCGTTTCATTCACACAAACTGATAACGCTATTCTGAAGTTCTGGAAGAACTGTGGCCAGATCTTTTTTCATCCCTTCTCCCCTAGTCTAGCGGTGACCGTGGTTCCGAGTATTGAAATTGGTTGTGGTCTATTCAGCATTTCTCCAAATATGGGTCCTCAACATGGAGACTGCTGAGTCGTGGAGTGAAATTAGGCCCGGTGCTTCATCTGATAATTTGCTGCGCAGTTGATCAAGAAACCGCGAATCGACGAAAAAAGAAAACAAACGTTTCTGCTATCGAGGTCATTAAACATGGAGCCCTACAATTAAGTGGTGGTATGATCATTCATTCAATGCGCTTCTGCGCGAGAGAAAACTGAAACTAATCGATAACGTTGGTATCAAAGCTCTGCTTCAACCTGTTGGAAGGCTATTTATTTATTTAACGAAACTTAATAGAACGACGTTGTTTTTTGGAACTTCCTTAGAAACAGAGCAGAGACTGTATAATACACTGTATAGCATTGAGTAGGCCTATTGTATAGTCAAATTTCAATATAACGTGGCCAAGAGCTATTGTAGCCTTCTTTCTGGGTACATGTAGATGAGCCCTATGACCCAAAAGTCTGCCATGACCGGGCCTCAGGTCAAAGAAGTTTGAGAAAGGCTGGTCTATATAACCTGCATCAGAATGATCAATGAACAGCATCAGAATGAGGTTTTGCAATGAATGGTGCCTGAAGGCACGGGTTGAAGACCCAGTCAGTTCGATCCGCGATATGCACATTTGTGTAAATTCATTCCTAGGTAATCAACATGACCAAAATTGAACTTTTTTTTACTTTGAATCTTGAAAAAAAAAAATATTGACCTACCTACCGACCCATTTTTATTTTTTTTTGGCTGTTACTGCAAACAAAAATATTTTTAAGGATGGCCTCAGTAGTTACCTAGACAGCTTATTTTCACCTGAGAAACATTGCCAAAGTGCGGCCCTTTTTAACTCAACAAGATGCAGAAAACTAATCCACGCCTTTATCACTAGTCGGTTAGACTACTGCAATGAACTTTTTATTGGTTTCCCGTATAAAGAAATTGGAACTCATAAGGAACTGTGCTGCTAGACTTTTAACTAGGACCAAGAAGAGAGAACACCTCACCCCTGTGTTAGCTGAACTGCACTGGCTCCCTGGCTCCTATCAAATTGATTTTAAGGTTATGTTAATTACTTACAAAGCTCTCAATGGCATAGCACCTTCATATATCTCTGAGCTTTTAATATCTTATCAACCACAAAGGAAACTTAGATCTTCCAATGTTCCTTAGATCTTACAATGATCTTCCAATCTTTTAATTGTACCCAAAGTGCTCCACAAGCAAAGTGGAGAAGCTGCTTTTATCCATTATGCCCCAAAGCTATGGAACACCCTGCCTCTGTACATCAAACAGGCGAGTTCAGTTAATATCTTTAAAAAAAGACCTCAAAACATGAGAACTTTTAGTTAACTCATTTTATCTGTTAGACTACTTTTTCAGATTATTCTACATTCGACTGCTGCCATTAGAGCTGCAGCCAGCCAGAAGCAGATGGGCTCCCCCTATTAAGTCTGATTCTGCTCAAGGTTTCTTCCGGGAATATGGGAGTTTTTCCTTGCCACTGTTGACATATGGCATGCTTGTAGGGGTTAAACGTCTGTATGTACAGTACATTCATATAATCACAAATACTAAGAACATGTCATAAGGACATGACAAAAGTATTTCTGATATTGCTTGGTATGTTAATATGTTGTTGATCGGATCATAAACGGCCACAGCAATGAAGGAACAAAGAGGAAGGACTGAAGAACTTGTAGGAAATCTGGGAATCTGGTGGGGGAGTGTGACAGTCTGAGGGTACTTTAGTGAAGGTGAAGAAGTGGGGATTTTGTACAGGATAAAAGGAATCTTGAAAAAGGAAGGTTATCACTCCAGTTTGTAACTCTATACCACACCCTGTGTCAGTCTGTGTAGGATGCTTGATTGGAGCCAATTTCATCCAAAAAGAGTACTGTGACCAAAAAGCACATCTCTGATGAACCAAAAAGGAAAGACACAGCCTGTTGGTATTCTCACACCATCAATAGTGTTTATTTTCTGGTTTTGGAACAGATAGCAAGTGCTGAGTTTGGTAGACTGCATCCACATTATCAAAATTAACCGAACCAACTGTCCAAACAAACTTGGGTCCGGACCAAAGGGTCAAGTGTGAATATGCCCATACTGTAAGACTACTTATTACTTCTTGTCTCGTGAAGAAGCTATTCACACAATTCCAAAAAAAAAAAGTCGTCATGATGAGATGTTGCTAAGTTTGCATATTCTGCTTGGATCAGATCACACATAATGTGTTACACTGTTTGTTCATATGATACAGGTGATCGGTCATATCCAATTATCTAGGTATCTTAACTTGCAATCATGACAAACCACTTCACAGAAAACCTTTAGCAAATCCCTATGATGCGCAATTCCTAACCTATTCCAAGAGTTGCAGGCTATGTTCCCCATGCTTGCAACCTAGCAGTGGTGATCTACTGCAGATCACAAATAAAACACAATACATAACAATAATTTACATTCACTGTGTCTTGTATGGCTTTTAAGATTATAAATCACTGAAAACCAGGGGGGTATTCCAAGTATGTGGTTTAGTGATAAACCTGGGTTAGTTAACTCAGAGTAAGTTAAACCTCCTACAACAAGAGACCTATGGTATTGTTTTGTTAGGAGAATGAAGCCATACAGCTCTTCTATTAGGAGGTTCACCACCTATTCTGAGTTACCTAACCCAGGTTTGTCACTAAACCACATACTTGGAATACCCCCCAGATGTGTCTTTGGACATGTTATCTTTAATTGTTTCTTAATTCAATTTACCTATTGATAAACAACAACAAACACCCTGCGCCATAGCAACAGGCTTCACCTAGGGGCAGCGTGTTCTGCAGGTATGAGGTCTCTATATTCTCTGAGCATTTCCTAGCAAGTCCCTCGAGGCAAACCACAAGGCATTACTGGATGGGAACACCACAGTCACACAACACAAACAAACCTCCAATGCAGCAGCAATTGGTAGGTCATGTGGGTTAGCTCATTTCCCTTCCGTCACAGACAAAACCAAGGCAGCAGAGGAGTCCCAAGTTAAGGTGCACAGGGCCATGTGTGGAGTGGCCCTCTGTATAGAACAAAAGAGGACTGTGCTGGATAGGCACAACTATAGGCACATGGCATTGTACTGGTTAACTATAGGCACATGGTTGACACATGGCCATCCTCTGTCTTATGAGACTGCAATGCAGCTAGCTAAGCTCTCATCCCAATCAAGGTTATGGTTATGGATTTGGTAGACGCCTTTGTCCAAAGCGACACATAAATACAAAACAACATAATATTTAAAATTGAACAGGGAACAGATTAGAATGTTGGTCAAATATAATAAGGAGAATAGTAATAATAAACAACAATATCAATAGCCTAATAAAAATAAGCAATGAAAATGAGGGGAAAGGCAATAATGTCCATTCAATCAATAATATAAAAAACAGTGTTTCCCATACATTGACTTATTTGTGGCGCCCCACCACAATATGAACATTGACCACCACACAATGATTTTCCAGGTTGTACTAAATTATGCTTAAATTTGGTTAGCATCATAACCACGCTGCGTTAATTTGTTAAAAACTGTTTCATTCAAGTTAATTCTGCAAACCTACCACCACAAATAGAATTCAATTCTGTGGGAAACACTGAAAACAATGACATGGTAAGACTACATTAAGGAGAATATCAATAAAAAACAATAATGTCAATTAATTAACAGCCTAATGAAAATAAAACAATATTATACAAACCAAACCATCACACATAAGCGCTTAAATAGGAATGTCTTTAGACCACTCTTACTTTTATTCTGATAAAACTGGTCCTAGAGGAACCGGCTCAGCAGGGGGTTCAGGCAATAGACCCGTCACATCTCCTACCAAACCTTTCTGCCCACAGGCGTTTGATTTTCCACAGCTGACACATAGATTATGTTTCTGTCTAAACCAAGCACAACAATTGGAAGTCCAGCGTTTACCTGCTACTGTGCCTACAATTGTGCCAAAAAACTAGAGAATAAAAGAGCTCAGAAGCAATCAGATCAACCAATTTATCAAACGAGCCAGTCTACCAAACGCTTTCCTTCTTTCACGTTCAAGCAAGTTTCGTCTGCCATTTGTGTAGTTCAGCAGACGAATGTTTGGAAACAGCACTTGAGTGAATAACAAAGACAGCTGGGGGATGGGGGGTGTCCAAGGGTTCAAGGCCTCGGTTTAGTTTCTGTTTTGCGCACATTACTTTGCCATTCAGTAAATGTTTACATTATATAGCGTATGTTTCTTCTAGTTTATAATTCCAACAAGTTCGACACATTCCTCACATGTATGCTTTTGATCGAACCAGCAGGGGTGGACTATTGCTATAAAGGGGGCGGTATTTTTAGCAAGTTAGCTATCCACTACCTGACCTAAGCCCACTACTAAATTCTTTGGTGTTTGTGAGCAAATCCCAAGTTAAGGCCTGTTTACTTATTCGTGTAAACCACCGATACATGAGACACAAACAGGGTGTAATTTATTTCAATGCCACAAAGTTGGATACAGTATTGCATTAATTTGCTATTCAACTATTTATCAAGAGTGTAACCAACAGATTGCAAACCGTGTGCAGTTGGGTAAGTTAGCAGCTATCAGTTAGCCTCCTGACGCTTTTGTGCGTGACGTCGCCGTAACGCAACACTTCTTGCTAGCCCCATAGAACCAACCCATAATAGAATGCTACTAGCTTGCTATGATGGCTAGCTATTCCAACAACACAGAAACTCTATCGATGGTTACACCGCACATTAAATAATTTGAACGGTTATTCACTAGGGTAATACACAGTTGCAGTCGACGGAGACGTTGGGAAGCATTCAATTATACACAGATGAATCGAGCTTGCTTGATTACTAGCTAACACGGTAACGTTATGGTGACCAATATTTCAATGAGCTCTGCATTGCCCATGGTCGAATCAAATCAGCTGGTTTGTAGAATATTCCCAACGCAAAATAATTGTAAATAAACGATAAACACGCACTTTACTGAAACCGCTGTTCTGTGCCTACTGAGGCCGATGATAATTAATCATGTGCATGATTTGACAGCATCGTATCCAAACTAGCTAGCCTCCTACCCCTTTCCTTCCATTTGAAAAAGTCAACAAAATATCCGTCGACAACCGACGTGCAATGGTGGCTTTGGCTGAAATAATTTCACATTTTCGCATAAAACACGAAAGGTAATAATGCAATGCACGCATAACAGTGCCTTACCTCCGGCTGCCAATCTAGCTTCTGTTTTTATTCCTCGTATCAGATTTAAATCCACGAAATTCACAACATCGATTATCTTCCACGGCAAAGAGGAACTGGGCCTCACGCCTACCCCGGAATTTACTACCACGATTGGCTGAGCTAGACCAAGCAGTCACTCGTGGTAAACCAGTTAAAACAGTCGTTGGCTGCTTTCGCAAACAGATGTAACTCTGCACCAATTACATTAGCTCAAAATGATAGCTAGTAGTCACGGAGCACACGTCTTGTACTTCTTCCGGTATTTTAAATGGTGGCTACTAAAAAGGTGTTTCACAAATTGACCTACTGCAGCTAGGGGCTTGCTATTCTTCAAATGTCAGAATTGAGATAATCATCAACCCCTTTTGTCTTAGTTTAAAATCCCCACACGTCAATAATGAATATCTGCGGCATTCAGCACTAGGACCTGACAGAATGTCAATCCGTCTGATTGATAAAATCATTCACATAAATAATTCGCTGCTTTGATCAATCATTAGGTGATATTAATGAAAGAAAACACAGTGAAGCAGGTTTCATTTTTAGAAAAAAGGTCAATAAGAATTTATTGAAAATCTGCACTTAAAACGTGTCCAAGAGACCGCTATAAGCCTACATCTAGAGAGGGGAAAAACAACTTAAGGACAAGTGCTAAAATATAAACAATTTCAGAATATACATTCAGTCTATAAAATATTAATAGAAACCGCTGAGGTAAAATCTAGAGGAAACAGCTGCAGCCTCAAGCAATTATAAAAATGGAAACTGAATCAAAATTAACTGGATTTTAATGAAAGAAAATGACTCTTTGCTTTCTCAGCTAAGACTGGGAGGGTAACGGGGAAAGTATGTGGACCAAGACGCATCTGGTCATCTCACAGGTTCAGCTTAAAATCGTTTCTATGGGAACGGTGTTAAGGCAAAGTGGGATCTTTGGGTGTTCTCAATCTTCCAATCATATGGCAACTATATTTGGATTAAACGCTACAACAAACCAAATATATGAGGGAATATTACTTGGCTACATTTACAAACTGGCGATTACATCCATCACATCAAAAAGCAAGTAGGTATGACGGATTTATATACCGCGCCAATAGCGTATAAAAGTAAAGTGTATGATAGTAACTTAGAGGAATGTTAAAGCTAAACATCAAATCAACAGGGTGGGGAGGGCAATTAAGTTTGCGGAGTGGAGGGGCGGCTTGTGTTTCCTACTATAACGGGCTCACGGTTAACTCTGGGACACGAGGTCCAGGTAAGCACAGCATTGTCAATACAGCATGGTGAATCGGACCTCCCTCACTCATACACGCACAGACAGGCACACGCGCGCGCGCGCACACACACACACACACACACACACACGAGAAAGGGGCTGTGCCTACCTTAGAGCTGTGTGTACATTTATTTCGACCCAAAGGCAGAATAGCTACTGAAATGGCAAACTCATCTAATCTGCTTCAAAGGGGACTGGGGCAAACGGGATTCAACTCAGGTCAGCTGCTTTCTACAAATTTCATACAACTGGGCACACCCTGAGTGTGTGTGTGTGTGTGTGTGTGTGTGTGTGACTGTACAGCATTCTAGACATTTGAGGGCAGCAGTGATGTGGACTGCTGACACTAAGGACCTGATTTCCTACACAAAACATCAGCCATTTATAAAACACATTAAATCTCAGTCCATGGTCACCGGTGTTGTGTGTGTGTGTGTTTGTGTAGGGGGGTATGTTCCAGGCATGAGAGCTAGCGCTTCACCCTGTGGCTGTCGGGCTCTACTGAACATGACTGGCTAAATGAAGGCAGTGCGAGGTGTGTGTGTGTGTGTGTGTGTGTGTAGGGCTCTACTGAACATGACTGGCTAAATGAAGGCAGCGGAGACACAAACTGATTGCATTTCATCGGCTCCTGCTCCCAGATTTAAAAGTCATTACATTTTAAATACATCAGAGGAACAGAGGTGGCGTTGCGATGAGTGACTGAGATCGGCGGTCGCCCTCAGAGTTCGTGTTGCGGTGCCGGTGCGGCGGGGCGGGCATCATCGGCCACTGCTGTACCCGGGGAACAGCTGGGTGAGAACGGCCTGGAGGGACTTGTTGACGCTCATCTGGTGGTTCTTGCCCAGGTCGTGTCGGCACGCTGGGCACGTGTACACTTCGGCCTTAAAGGACCTCTGGAGGCATTCCTACACAGCAGGGGGGCAGGATAGTTACATAAATGCAAAGGGTATAGGTTACAACAGCTGCTTACGATTATACACACACACACACACACACTCTAAAAACACTCCACTCTAAAGGGGTAGTGTCAGACACACACACACACAGTAAAACTGCTAGTGTGTTTACCTCACACAGTAAAACTGCTACAGTGTGTTTAATAGTGACACTACCTCACAGTCAACCCACTCCACTCTGAGGGGCAGCGTTTTGGGAGAGGGGGCGTGTCTTACCCTGCAGACATTATGTTGGCACTCTGTGGTGACTGGCTGGAAGACCACTTCCTGGCAGCAGATGCACAGGAACACCTCCTCTACCTTATTCAGGAATTTCTGGGGCAGTGACAGTCAAGACCACAAAGAACTACAACGTCCAGCATTCCACATCTCAGACGGTCGACAGCAAATAGAGTACACTACATAACCATCCAACTGATCAACGATAAAGAGAGATTTGTGTGTCACTGTGTGTGGGTGTGTGTGTCAGTTTGTAAGTCTGTGTGTGACCGTGTCGGTGTGTCCACTCACCGGCCCCAGACTGAGGGACTGCATGGCCTCGTCCCAGAGCTTCTTGTTGAGCTCGTCCTCCTTGATGAGCGCCTTCTGTTCGCGGCTAAGCTTGTACGCCTCCACCTTCATCTTCTTAGACGGGCTCTTCGTTGGGGACGACTTCTCCTCTGCATCCACTGGAACACACACACACAGCAAATTTAGCGCAACAAGTCAATGCCACACACACACACTTCCCCTGAGTGTTCACTGAAACACAAGCCAGCAGTGTGTGTTGCTGTTTAGTGGTGTTAGCAAGGACAACTGCTAAAGCCGGGTTCACACTGTACGCGCCAATGCGCTGCGCTCGCTCAGAGTTGCTCTTGGTTGAGGTAAATGTCCCAAAGATTTTTGTTGTGCTCGCCGTCGGGCTCAACGGAAAAAAAAAAAAAAAAAAAAAAAAAAAAAACACTATGATTTGATTGGGCAGCCGTGGCCTACTGGTTAGCACTCTCCAGTGGGCCGCGGCTGAAGTGCCCTTGAGCAAGGCACCTAACCCCTCACTGCTCCCCGACCAGTAGGAACGGCTGAAGTGCCCTTGAGCAAGGCACCTAACCCCTCACTGCTCCCCGAGCGCCGCTGTTGATGCAGGCAGCTCACTGCGCCGGGATTAGTGTGTGCTTCACCTCACTGTGTGTTCACTGTGTGTGTTTCACTAATTCACGGATTAAGTTAAATGCAGAGACCAAATTTCCCTCACGGGATCAAAAGAGTATATATCCTTATCTTATCCATTTACAGTGTGGTTTAACCGTGGTACGCGCAAGAGCGGCAAAGCGCTAAAACTCCACTTGTGCTGCGCTTTGGTCGGCGCAGTGGAAGGCCAGTTGTTGCGCGCACAAGCCATTGAAAATAGTGGGTTTCATAGCGCAGTGCAGCCACTTGCGGGTACAACGTGAACCCGGCTTAAAGCGGAAATGAAGCAGTCAAATAAAACAGATGACTATAGAACTAGTTAAATATTTAAATATACCATAAATACAATGTGAACCCGGCTTAATAGCTATCTGGGCAACATGAGCAAATCTGCCACACTCGGGTTGTACTGGTAATAACTTCTCTCAGCCATGCTGGCACCCAGCCGGTCATCTTTGTGTATCAGTACAATACCATTGCTGTAGGTTGGCCTGTTATTCTGCTATTCTGTTAGTATACACCCCACCCCCCGGTTTCCCAAGACAACACAGCTGCTTCCAAATGATTCAGTTTGTCAGCAAACAGCCTTCTAAGGGCTCCCAAACTGCTACGTCTCTGCCCAAGCCCCGCCCACTCACTCTTCTGGGACTTCCTCTTCCTCTTGCCCTTGCTGGGCGTCTCTGGCTCCTCCTCCAGCTCCATGGCCTTATTCTCCTTCTCCTTCTCCTTGGCTGCAACCGCCTCCAGGTAGCCATCAGGGTACTACACACACACACAAATATAACATTTCAGGGTACGACTCGCGCGCGCACACACACAACATATCAGGATACTACACACGTGGGGTTGGTGTGCTTGAGTGTGGGAAATGTGTGAGGCGTGTTAGACGTGTGCAGGGCTTAAAGCAATAAAAATGTCTGTGCCTGAAGTTATCAGACAATAATGAGGACGTCATATATACTGTACATATATACTGTACATATATACATGGTGCCTAAATACTTTAAAGCCCTGCGTGTGTGTGAGATGTGCAAGTGTAACGTGTGTGTGTGTGTGTGTGTGTGTGTGTGTGTGAGGTGAGGAACAGTAAAACTGCACTGGCATCAGGGCTCAACGTTAACTTTTAAAAGTGGTTGCCAGCTTTGCCAACTTGGCAACCAGGCATAAGGTTTTGATTGCCAGAGCCAACCAAATCTGGTTGCCACTTGTAACAATTTGGTGGCCAAGGGCAACCATTAATGTTGAGCCCTGGCTGGTAGGGAAATGGGGCAGTGTGTGAGGAGGAGGTGCTGGCACTGAGATGGGGCAATGTGTGTGTGTGTGTGTGTGTGTGTGTGTGTGTGTGTGTGTGTGTGTGTGTGTTTACCTGCATGGTGAGGCCGAGCTTCTTGACGCGCTCCTTCCCATCTCTGGTCCAGGGGGCGGGCTCATCATCATCCCGCTTCAGCAGGTAGCGCCACACCAGGAAGCCCGACTTGCCCTTCTCCGGCCAGTACTTCTGCACCTGGAGAGACCACAGCACAGGTGAGCCACACGGGACAGCAGAGACCACAGCTTACACAGGTAAGGTAGGGAGGGCAGTAGGGGTGGGAAAAAGATTTGATTCTCTCTAGAATGATTACATCTCGATTCAGAGAAGTTAATAATCGCAATTTTGAAACGGACATCATTTCACCTGCTGCAGAGCGCTAAAGAAAGACTATTTTATATAAGATCTTGAATTTCCCCTTGGGGATCAATAAAGTATCAATCTATCTAGAAAGCTCTCCATGGCCCTGGGCCTGCTACAGAAAGCTCTCCATGGCCCTGGGCCTGCTACAGAAAGCTCTCCATGGCCCTGGCCTGCTGATTCTCTGCTGCACACGCATGCGCACGAAAAACACACGAGTGACAGCACATGTGCGAGTTGTTTATGTTTGAGCTGCAACAAAATTGCTGAACTTCGAGCTAGAACCAAGCCTGTTCGACCGGCACCGGTTTCCTTGAAAGCTACTGTAGTAGGCTATGGAATTTAGTTCATTTAGGCCTACTGTGCCTACTGTTGGGTTTAATGACATTTCAGAAATAGGTAGACAACCTTTTACGTCTGGAGAGCTTCTTCTAGCTAGCTATTCCGTTAGCTCACGCCATGTCTGTCACTGGGTAGTACCAAAATAATAGAAATGAACATTGCAAATGACAAATCTCTTCTATGATCACAGAAAGATTTTCTTTGACTTGTTAAGTTTTTGAACATTTATTTTATCTAATGACATAGAACACATAATGAATTGCATTTGTGAAAAAGAGCAGCCTTTGCAAATCCATCTGTTCATTTTGTTTAATGATCAAAGATTTAAAAAAAAAAAAAAAAAAAAAAAAAAAAAAAAAAAAAGAGATGCATCAATCGTTTTAGAATCGAATCGACCTCTGAATCGAAATTGAATCGTGAGGTGCCAAGAGATTCCCACCCCTAGAGGGCAGTGTTCTAAATTGTGGGACAGTAAATCAATCACAGCACTAACTCTGCACAGCTGTGTATGTGTGTGTGTGTGTGTGTGTGTGTCTTTACCTTGTAGATGCCGTCGTAGCGGTTGCCGTCTTCGGGGCTGAACTTGCTGTGCTTGCGGCCCTTGCAGCTGCGCACCACTCGCACAGGTTTGCCCGCCTTCCAGTCCTTCGCCTCCGCACCGTTCTTCTCATTCACCGGAGCGTTACAGTTCAGCGCCAACGCCCTGCTCACACAACACACAGTCAGAGACCCTCACCCAACACACCCCCAGTTCACACTCCAAGCCCTGCTCACAGAACAGACACACACACAGTCAGAGACACTCACCCAACAAACACAGCTCCATGCCCTGCTCCAAATCCTGACCAGACACAGACACACACTTCTCACACTCTGGTCAAACTTTTAGCAGAGAACAAAAGCGCTCACCTGTTCATATTGGTCAGTTTCTGGTCACATGACTGCTCAGCTGTTCTCTTATTCCCAGACAGATCCCGCCCCCCAGAGCCTGTGTACGTAAACTCATTTCCATCATCCTAGAGCGAGAGAGCGAAAGGAGACACACATGAATAACAATGTGCTGGGCTAGCGTAGTAGTCAGTACCATAGCGGTCAGTACCGGCAGCACCCACCTTGTCGTCCTCGTAGCCGCCGGCGAGCACCAGAGAGTAGGCGCCGTCGTTGCTCCTCCCGTGGATCCCGGCCACATGGGGTCTATGCACGCCTGACTCGCTGACCTGGAAACAGAGACACACGTCAGTCCCAACACAGATCACCGGGCACCACATAGCACTCCCAAGCAGGAGATTCAATAACACAACTCCAGTCAAAGCTAAAATTGAAGCCCAACACAAAGTCGTCCAAGAGGCACAACTTCCTGGGGCCTATTGCACAAAACTAGGATAAGGGATTAAGCCGGGATATCTTGGTTATCCTGGCTCAATTTATCTGTGATCTAGTTGCACAAAAGCGGGATAGGGGGCAGCAGGATATGTTATGATATAAGTTACCATGGTGATTTATTCTGTGGAGCTAGCCTGCTCCAGACCAGGCTAAATTCCAGGATCTATTTAATCTCATCCCTTATCTCAGTCAGCGGTCACCACAAACGGAAACCAATAATTATTCCACTGCCCACTACACATTGTTATCACATATACCTAGACCCACTGTCATTTGTAAACAACAAAAATAATTCAGTGGAAATGCATGGATTCCAGTTGCTGCTACTGGAAGAAACTGGAATCCATGCATTTCCACTGAATTATTTTTGGAATCTGATCCCCTTATCATACCTGTTCATTCTTACGTTTGCTTTCGACTTATCGTGACTAAATTCAAGATGGCTGCAAACGTTAAACCGTGGAAGATACTGTCTGTATAAATCGCCTTGTAAGTAAACTACCAGTGCTTTTTCAAAGTTCTCAATGTCTCGTTTTAAATGTCAGGGCCCTAGGAAGTCTACCAATGAAGTGTGGAGATACATTGAGCCTCGTAAATGGGTGTAAAACAGTGATTTATTTGCATGGCTAGCCGATGCGAAGCACCACTACTGAAAAAAGTTGTTGGTAGCATCGGCTAACTAGCCAGATTTTGGAGTGCAGGGGACAAGTCGAGATGGGCTATGAGACATACGTTCACACTCGGTATCATGTTTCAATACACTTTAGGTCAATATCACACCGGAATTCTCCTTTAATGAACATTGCAAGACACTTCTCTTCCATGATCCCAGAAAGATTTATTTTATCTAATGACATACAAAACATAATTAATTGCATCCACATATCCTTATGCGCTATGTGCAACTTTTATTCACTAGACTAAAACCGTGAGACAAGGTAAATTACTCACACGTATCTCTTAAAGTGACAGGCACTCAATTACACCTACACATCACCAATGGGCACTCAATTAGACCTACACACCACATTAAAGATATGCCTAAGTGTAATAGTTTAAAAATAGTTATAGAATAGTTTTCAAATTGCTAAATATATTTACTAGTAATTATGCAGAATATATGAAATATGACATAAGCCATCATTTTCCATGTGTGTTTGTGTGGAGAGAGTCAAGCAGAATCTGGGATGGCCACTGGTGTGAATGATCACACTACAGTATATTCAATATTACTGATGATGATGATGATGATGATGATGATGTCAAGGTGGTGGGGCCCCCAAATCAAAAACATTTTTTAAAAAGTATCGAAATTCTTGACTTGGTATCGAAACATTAATTTTGGTATCGTGACAACACTATTAGACACATTTCAGACACACACTGCTGACTACATCTGATGCTCCGCTAACGGCCGCTTACCTGTACACGGAACTTCCACTGGGTTCCGACGGGCACCCCTGGCACTCGCCCGTAGTGGTTGGAGGGTACGATGGTACACTGCTTGGTGCGCCCCACACACGCCATGCCCTGTGGGTTTAGAGTTCAAAGGTTAACCAGCAGATCACACTCACCAGTGCCAAAGCAGCATTTCATAAACAGAGGCCAACCTAAGACTAATTTATGCTACCCATACATCAGAAGACTGACAAGATTTGGGAAAGACTTTTGAAAGATTAGAGTCAGTCAAGCTTTACTCAAAAGACTACAATCTTTCAAGAATCTCTCCCAAATCTGGTCAGTCTTCTGGTGTAAGGATAACCAACTCTGACAGAACAGACAAAACCATCTGCATGCAATCTGTTCTCATCGTCATCACTCTACACACACAGATATGGCTCATCCAGACCCCCCACACACACACCATAATAACCCCTCAGCCCCGGGCGTAACGGTACCTTGCCCCAGTCCCTCTGGCTGGAGGAGTTAGCGGACGCCATCTTGGACTTCTTCTTGCTCTCCTTCAGTTTCTCTCCGGCCAACACCACCTCATTTACATCGTTCCTGCAGTCTGGGCAGTACCTGAGCCACACACACAAATCACAAATCACTTTATTACTTCACTTATGATATTCCAAGGTACCGTATTTTCCGGACTATAAGTCACTTTTTTTCATAGTTTGGCTGGTCCTGTGACTCAGGTGCAACACACACACACACGTTTTTTTTCCTTTTCATTAAACATTTTTTGACTGGTGCGACTTATACTCCGGAAAATACGGTATCTACATCCCATAATTGTGTCGCATAGAACATGCAAAAACGTTCAAATCTCAGAAACAAATCTTCCTGACTTCTGTCTTGGATTCTATAAGCCATTATTACATGGTCACCATTCCATTGCCCCCCCCCCTCACCAGTCCTCGTCTTCAGGGATGCTCTCCAGCGGAGGGTTGAGGCAGTACGTGTGGAACGCCATGTCACACTCGTCACACAGCAGCTGCTTGTCCGGGTCCTGCTTCACGCCGCACACGTGGCAGTTACACCAGCGGCAGTTCTTGCTGGGGTTATCCTTACAGTGCTTACACTCTGGCCCGTTGGACCCTACACACACACACACACACACACAGGTTGGACCAGGCAGAGTTTCCTACCCAGCATGTCTAGTGCTGGTCCATGCTACTGATGACCATATACCATCCCTTCCACTAGTAAACACATAAACAACTACCATCTCCCATTCTTCTGCACACACACCTAGTCTTACGTGGGCTCACACACACACACACACACACGCACTTACTCTTGAGCGGGCTCACACACACACACGCACTTACTCTTGAGCGGGCTCTCAGATCCCGGTTCTGCTCCACCCTTGCTGCCCGCTTCCTCGATCTTGTAGATTTCCGTCACAAACATGATGCGGCAGTCGTTCAGAGAGTCCCCAGCTTCCCTAAACACACAGACAACAAATCGCTACATGACACAGCATGCCTAATGGCACTGGCACACACACACACACTTCCTAATGGCACTGGCGCGCGTGCACACACACCAATTACACAGCACAGAATCCCACACACACAAACAAATCACTACACTGCACAGCATCCCTAACGGCACTGGTACACACATTCTAATCACACAGCACAGAGTCCCTAAACACAAACAAACAAACACTACATGACACAGCATTCCTAATGGCACTGGCACGCGCACACACACAGCACAGAATCCCTAAACACACGAACAAACAAACAACAAAATACTACATAACAGCATTCCTAATGGCACTGGCGTGCATACACGCACACACACACAAACAACAAATCACTACACAGCACAGCATCTCTAAACACACCTTCACTCACACAAACAAATAAATCATTATGCGGCACAGCATTCCTAAACACACACACACAGTGTAACTACACATCAAAGCATCCCTACACACACACACAAACAAATCACTACACGGCACAGCATCCCTACACACACACACACACACACACAGTAACTACACATCAAAGCATCCCTAAACACACACAGACAACAATTCACTCAGTGTCCCTAAACAGACACACACAACCATCACTCCACGTCTCAGCATCCCAGACACACTTCATTTATAAAGCATAGCTCTTCAGGGTTGGGGAGGGGTACGTTAGCCTTATCTGTTATTGCCACAAGCCCAGAAAAATATCACTAATAGGCTATAATGGAAATAAGGAAACCAAGTGGAATTAAATAACTTGTAAAACTTAAAGGAACCGTATGTAAGATTGTGGCAAAAACTGGTACTGCAATCACTTTCAAAATACTGTAGAGCGGTGTATCCTCCTCCCCTGACTGGCAGAGCTGGCAACCCGGATGCTACTGACTTTGTGATTAGCAGATAGGTGGAGGATGGCACATCAGGCCAAAACACAACATGACATCAGTTGAGGGCTGCAACTTTAAAATGACAATCTCCTGGCCTTACTACTGCTGTCAGTGATATAAGTATTTGAAATAAACATGATTTCTTAATGTCTAGTGACATATCAGTGTGCGTGTAATGTTTTCCTCTTGCAATAGTAGAAGCTTATAGACAACCTGTAACATGCTGATAAAAAATAATAAAAAAATGCCATAAGTTCTGAGTAGTTTGGTCGCCTTGATTGACAGTGATCATAACAAACTAAGCAGAGAACACGCTAGTTACAATTTCGGCGTGGTTCATGATGCTAGCGACTGCACAAGCAGACACACGCAACCCCAAACTGCTTGAGTGGCCTGTGCACAGAAGGGAGGAGCCTGTCAAGCACAGCAGTGTGAATCAGTACACTGTAGGAGTTGAAATTCTATCCATTTCCAAAAACCCCAATTTCCTAACGGAATGTGTTTTTTTCCTCTCGATTATACCATTTTTGTGATCGTTTGGAGCCAAAAATTAAGATTGAAATAAAAATTCAATTACTTGCACTGCCCTAACTCAAACACACACCCAAGCAGTAACTTAGAGTAGACCCCCACCCCACTCAAGCAGTAACTTCAAGTAGATGCCACACACACGCGTACCCGAGCAGTATCTTGGCGTAGATCTCCCTCTGTGTGCGCGTCTCCTTCTTCCTCTGGATCTGTGCGTCGTACCAGTAGCCGCGGTCCTTGGGCTCGTCAGGGTTGTAGTTGAGCATCACCACCATGCCCTCCTCCAGCTGGTGCCACTGGTAGACCGTCCTTGCCCGCGGCCGCACGTCCTTACCTGCCATCTCCACCACCCCGTAGTCTGGGTAGCTACAGCGGGCACACACACACACACACACAGGGTTGAGCGAGACACAGGATAGAGTAGCACACAAACAGGATGAATGTGTGAGCACTGGGTGAACAAGTCAAGGGTGTGTGTGTGTGTGTGTGTGTGTGTAGGAGATTCATGCAGGCGACGTG
>NC_063197.1:31077814-31147814 GCF_017589495.1 Alosa alosa | reverse complement strand
TCTTAGAGTCGATACAAGCACAGTAACGTGGTCGTACGATAATGCTACAAAACCATAAAAAGCAGACATTCTCTGATAAAAGTCAGATTAAAACGATCTTCCGTCTTCCTTTATTTGGTATCGGTTTCCGGGTTACCTAACCAAAGTGCTCTCTGAACACTTCCTGGATATTCAAAACACGTTCGCCGTCACTTCTTCGAAAACCTAAGGTATGTCAACCATACACTGTATAAAATAGATGTCAATACGTGAACGTTCACGCTATTGCTCCCATGCTTCTGATAGGATATCTTCGGACAAGAAGTAACACGCTAAATTGGGTAGACTGTCTTTGGTCTCAAAGTAGCAACTCTCCCGGTAGCCCGGTATACCTGTTTCTGAGCTCGTGTGGCCCTGTCTATCTCACTAATGTATCATGTTTAAATAGACGCATGTCTCGCTCACTTAATATTCTTTGCATTAGGCTTCAATATGTTACTATCTTGTGTGTTGTTTATAATTTCTCCACACTACAATGCTGATGTGCCTGAATACAGTCAATCTCAAGCCAGTGGTAAACCCATGTGAATGGCCTTGTATAATACTACTCCGTCTCTGTCTTACAGTTCGGCATCAAGGACTTACTGATCAGCACTGTACAAATGATGCATCTCTACTCTCTCTAATGTCACTGGGCCAAACAATAATGACTGATCACATACACGCATGTACTAGAGGAACCCCACTACAGAGGCATGGCAGAGCAGGGTGGAGGGAACAGCCAGAGGGAGAGGGCCGCAGTGACAGGGCCAGACCTGCAGGGGGCCTTTGAGGTGATCTGCCACACCCCTGAAGAGCGGCTGCTGAGTATCACACTGCAGATGGGTGGCGAGAATGGCTCTGCGGAGCAATTGGTCCAGGCCATGGCCCTCATCGCCCTGCGGAGGGAGGCCGACGCTCTGCAGCGGCTACACGCCCTTGGCGGCCACCGCATCGCCGCTTACCTGGCCGGCCAGGTGAGCGCCAGCCAGGGGCAGCTGGAGGACCTCAGGGTGGACACGTTCGAGCCACCAGAGCCCCGTGTGGACACGCTTCGCGAGCTGGCGCGGATCTACCGCGTGCTGGTTCAGGAGCGGCTGTGTGAGGCCTCGCTGCGCGATCAGGCCTACCAGGCTGCCCTGCTGGAGTGCAGGAACAGCAGCAACGACAGCAACAGCAACGACGGGGAAGAGCTGCGCCACACAGGCACTTCCTACCTGAACGACCTCATAGAGGAAGTCCGAGGTGCCTGTGGCGTGGAGATGAGCTTGAAGGCCCTGCGGATTAGCTCGAACAGCCCCCAGCCCCTCGCCACGGTCACCAGCCAGGCGGAGGGCAGCCGTAGCCATCCCACGTCCCTCACCTCCTCCACCTTCAGCTCGAGCTCTCTGCCCAGCCACCTGGAGATCAGCGCCACCCCAACACAGCCTTTGGGCGGCGCCAGCCACACACACTCACTGCAGATCTCCACACAAACACAGGCCGCGCAGCAGAACACACACACACAGGCTATGCAGGATACCTCTATACACACACAGGCTACGCAGGATACCTCTACACACACACCCAACTCACTCTTGGGTGCCTCTACACACACACCCAACCCACACACAGGTGCCTCTACACACACACCCAACCCACACACAGGTGCCTCTACACACACACCCAACCCACACACTGGTGCCTCTACACACACACCCAACTCACTCACAGGTGCCTCTACACACACACCCAACCCACACACAGGTGCCTCCTCTGCAGGTACTGCTCTGGTGGGGCGGGAGGCAGAGGGCTGTTCAGGCCCAGGGTCTGCATGTCACACGGGTGCGGATAACGGCAACGCTGCTGCTGCCCCTGGTCCTGCACCTGCTGCTGCTGCCCCTGGTCCTGCCATGCTGGACATGCCCAGCCACCCCCCCACCCAGTGCTCAGGTAGGGGCGGGATGCATCAGCTCGTCACGTCCATCAGCACATGTGTGGAGACGAGAGGCGTCCATCTGAGCCCGCCCTCCTCGGACTCTCCCGGCCCGTCCCAGCCCGAGGCTTGCACGCCACGGGCAGCAGGGGAGGACGAGGACGAGGGGGTGGTGTTCTACGCGTTCGTTATCCTGCACGCCCCAGAGGACGAGGCGGCGGCCGAGGAGCTGCGCAGTAAGCTGGAGAGTGCCACAGAGGGGACCGGGGCCACGTTCTCCCAGGACTTCCACATCCCGGGCCAACACGCGCTCAGCTGCATAGACGACGCCATCAACAACTCGGCCTTCACCATCTTGCTCCTCACACGCAACTTCACCTCGCGCATGCAGGAGGTAGTTACCAACTCCGCCCTAATGAATGCTATACATAACTTCCACAAGTACAACACGGTCATCCCGCTGCAGCCCCAGAGGAACCCTATGCCCAACAACGAGGTACCCCTGGTCCTGAGGACCCTAGTCATGCTCCGCGAGAGCAACCGGAACTTCAGCCACCTCGCCAGGAAGGCCATCAGCCCGGAGAAGGTGAAACGGCAGAGGCGCGTCTGGGAGCAGGAGCAGGAGGTGTTGCGTCTGCAGGAGCAACGGCGGCGACTCCTGGAGGAGAACCGCAGGCAGCAGGAGAGTATATGGCAGCAGCAGGAAAACATCCGACTGGCCCAGGAGAACTGGGCGAACTACCACAAGCTACACAACCTGAGGAGTCAGAGTCCAACCCATTCTCCACCTAATTTTGCTCCTGCTCCAGGCATGGCAGGGCCCTCTCCTGCCCCACCACCTAACTACCCCTCTTGGCCCCCACAGATGCCACCTAACTACCCCTCTTGGCCCCCACAGATGCCACCTAACTACTCCTCTTGGTCCCCACAGATGAACCCATATACCCCTTGGCCCCCCTCACCACAGTCTCCAGCAAACATTACGATCCAGAATGCATCATGCATCATGATTGGGAATGACTCTACTATGACTATAGGAGACCCGAGTGTGATTCAGGAGGATCTAGATGAGGACTTACTACAGGAGGATCTAGATGAGGACTGACTGCACTGTGATTCAGGAGGATCTAAATGAGGACTTACTACAGGAGGATCTAGATGAGGACTGACTGCACTGTGATTCAGGAGGATCTAAATGAGGACTTACTACAGGAGGATCTGGATGAGGACTGACTGCACTGTGATTCAGGGTGATCTAGATGAGGACTGACTGCACTGTGATTCAGGGTGATCTAGATGAGGACTGCCTGCAATGTGATTCAGGAGGATCTAGATGAGGTCTGACTGTAGTGTGATCTGGATGAAGGCTGACTGCTGTGTGATTCAGGGTGATCTGGATGAGGTCTGACTGCTGTGTGATTTAGGGGGATCTGGATGAGGTCTGACTGCTGTGTGATTTAGGGGGATCTGGATGAGGACTGACTGCTGTGTGATTTAGGGGGATCTGGATGAGGACTGACTGCTGTGTGATTTAGGGGGATCTGGATGAGGACTGACTGCAGACACAGGCTCAGAGCTCTTCTCAGGACACTGTGCTCTTACGGCAGTAATGCTGCAGGCATGCAAGTACAACAGTACTTCAGTACAACTGAAATGCTACAAGATGAGTTGAAACTCAAATTTGTTCTCAAAATGATTATTTCTCTCAATTTTGTAACTGACTAGTAATTCTATGTTCTCTTAAAATGACATCATACCAGTGTCAGTGTGTCTTTTTGAATTTTATGAATGAAGCATTTCTTTGTTCCTCCTCTAAATATGGCTACACATGAGGAAATTACCCCGACTACCTTTATTGTACTGTTGGTTCCTCATTGTCATTACAAACATTCAGCTGTAGTATCGCTGACACGCTTGATAGATAAATAGACATTTCCTTAACAGCATGCCCTAGCTGCCATATCAAGCCTTCAATATTGCTCACTGGTGAGGGTTAAAGGGGAATTTACAGTCGCCGTTCCTGACCTACAGTAGCACGTGCCAGTGTGATGTCAAAATGACGTAGATCACTCGGTCACACAATGGATTTCAGTCTCGCGCAGGCAGCTCCTGCACAGGTGCATTGGCAGCTCCTGCACAGGTGCATTGTCATTTGTGTCGCGTCTGGTTGCAAAGTCTTTCATAAATCAACAGAGGACAACATCAATAGCAGCCAGACATGTCGCCATTTCATATGGCCTAGTCCACAACTTAAATAAACTGAGTCATTTAAATAAAATGGCTGTAGTCATGCATGAAGTTTGAATAGTCTCTTTGAGAAGTTCAGAGGACTGATATGTTACAGTTGGGAATTTTTAATAGTCAGCTGGAGCAGTTAACAAAGTTACCGGCGAGAGTTGCAACACAGGGAATTAAAGGTACTCTAAGCGATGTTGGGTAAAGTCACTTCTGTTGACGTTCAAACAAAACAAAGCTAGCCCGCTACTCCCTCCTCCTCTCTCGTGCAGTTGAAACTCTCCTAAACGCACATCTTGTCGGTGATCGGCTGGAACAGTTTGTTATGTTTTTATGGTCCAGGCTGTCCACAGAGACAGCGATTTTTCACAGTGTATTCAGGGCACAGGCAGCTAGTGGATGGTGAGGTGAGGTTTGCTGTAGGCCTATGTGACAAAAAATGTTTTAGCTTAGAAACCGCGTAACATTGCTTAGAGAGCACATTCAAGAGAAAAGAACTAGGACCCAGAAACATGCCAATAATCCAGCAAAAGGTAATAAAGAGATTTATTTTCAACCAAAGTAGGCTATAGCTCTACTGCTAAGACCTGAAAAAAAACTCTCCCCTTTAGGAAACGACACAAACTCATCTCTCAGCATCTTAATAACTATGCAAAATCTAAGATCCTAAGCACAAACAGTGGTGGATCAGTTGTCTCACGCCAGATATTGCTCATGCACAAGAACTTCGCTCATAGACTGGCTTTGCACTTTGTCCTGCATTTAAATCGGGGTCCTATAGCAGCACACAAATTAACAAACAAAAACATTGGATTAATGAAATACCATGGACAGGCAGGGTTGAATGACTTCCAATAAGATGCACGTAGCAGGAGATAGCAGATCTAACATGGGGACATTGGAATACAGCCAACTCTTGTTGCACGTTTTAAAGGCACACAAACGCCAGGGATGTCCTCAATCTAATTCACTGCCCTACAACAGAAAAAACGTACTGGCCCGTACGGGGATCGAACCCGCGACCTTGGCGTTATTAGCACCACGCTCTAACCAACTGAGCTAACCGGCCATGTTATTCCGCGGGAAAGCAATCTCTATTCAAAATTCAAAACAAAACATAACACTTATTTACCTACAGAATTTGTTATAAGTCTTGTAACCGCCCGCCGTCGCTCGACGCGCACCTTCAAAAAAGTCGAGGCGACGTAGACCGAAGGACTGTGATTGGTCGACTCGCCCTGTGTGTTGGTATCTCGTAACACCCCCAATTATCACCACTTTTGTTCGAACCTTACATTTTTGAGTAGCCATAGCAGGTGTGTAGATGTGAACAAAATCTGGTTCGGTTCTTAACGGGAGCATTTACTGCCTAAAATATCCGATTTTGTTTACCACGCGCGGAGTTATAGTAATGGCCTGATGGGTCACCGCTGTCTCGCTATCCGGCAAAAGATTCTTTGGACGCCGCTATTTATGGATTTCCGGCTCCCATTGACTTACATTGAACACATGTAAACAAAACGTCAATTATGTGCTCAAACTAACGCCGCTGACTTATGAAAACAACCATTCCACTTTGATACGAAACTACATAATTGTACAACATTTATACAACAAAAATCACAGAATTTGGATCAAGTAATGTGGAGAAATCTTATGCAAAGTGTCAACCCCTAACAATGTGCCCATTGCCCAAATTTATGGTCGACTAATGTCGAATGTCAGAGTAATGACATTGAAAAAGGTACCTTCATGATACACTTTAATTTATAAAGGTACGAAGTATAAAAAGAAAAACAAAATTTATCAGATGGATTACCCAAATAATTTGTAACAAATTACATTTATTCGAGGGCACATCTATTCCCAGAACTATAATGGGTGTTAAATATTCCACAACCACTAGATGGCAGCATGACACAGCACATAAAGTACACATACGTTTCGCTGCGACCTGAAGGATGGCGTGGTTGAAAATCCACTTCTCCTGCACTTCGGGTCTAATAGCGAGTGAATTGTATGACCACCAGATGACGCCATTTCACTGCACCTCGGGCCTAATAGCTGCTGTAACTTCGTTTAAGTAATAAGCCTCGAGGAGCCGACGGTTACACTTGTTTTATGGGCGTTGTTAGCCACGCTGCGCAAGCCGGGTAGGCTACAGAAGAAGCCAATAGGCTACAGTCGCGTGTGTTTGTGGTGATTTATTCCATGTATTAACAAAATAATAATGTAACATTAAAAAAATAGCCTACATAGATAAAAAAAAAAAAAAAAAAAAAAAAAAAAAACTAAATAAGTACACCAAAAAGTAAAGAAGCTTTATCATTGATATATAAGCTTACTGAAAATCAAATATAGGCCTAGCCTACAATTGTGTTCCACAGACAATATGTCCTACAGATAATAACAACAGTAAGAACATAGGCTAACCTAAGTCATGACTTACCACGGGGCTTAAGTCTCATGTTGGCCTATGACTACTAGGCTACCAAGCACGCCTGGGTTCGACAGTGAAATAGCTCCTATATTAATTGTGGTTTCAATGAATATATGCTAACATGAATCTCATCAGTCACCTATAGATAAGGGTTAGGCTATAACATATGTAGGCTATAATGTAAAAATAGGGTCATATCATATAATGTTGACTTATTAAGATGGGGGAGAGAGCTGAACATATTACACTGAACTAATTGTTCATTGTTGAAAATCAATCAAAAGTTTGTAGTTGATCCAGATGTCATTGGTCGCAAGGACTGTTAATGGGTGTATCCACAATTGGGAAATTGGGACGGACTGCTAATGCAATCAGTGGCCGTCAGAAAACATGTTAGACAACTGAGGAATGAGATGCCACACATAAAATGTACAGTCAAACAGAATGCACAAACATCAATGGGAATCCACCAAACACTGCAGGGAACCATGTTATTGTCAATCAGCACTCTGCCACGCTAAATCATACCCTGCTTATGTTTGTGCAGAGCAGAACAGATATTTGTAGATATGATGCAGGACCTGTTAAGAGAGATTGGCAACTCAGTCTCCCTCATACTAGTCCCTATGGTGAACGATGTAATAGCATAGTGCTGCTGCTTCTGATGTCCAAGACAAGACAGGGTATATATTCATAATGTGACAGGCAGCATGTATTTATCATTATGTTACAACCTCTGAACAACTACTATTGATGTTAGAAGAACAAAACAATACATCTTCAAATGTTCATTGCTTATTACATGTGTTATAAAAACAAAATCCTTGTCTGCTTTCTGTGTTTTTGCATGCACCTGTCAACAGGGGTGTAAAGACATATTTGTTCACCATGCACTTAGGCTGTTCTGAGTCATTGTTTGTATGTTATAGTATTTGTTGATTTGCATTTATTGCCCATTGATTTTGCATTCACATTATTGTTTATTATTGGTATTCTCCTTATTAATGTAGTGTCACCAACATTTAAAATAATATCAACTGACATTGTTATTCATAGCCATATTTATTCTGCTCTTATAAGGTAATACAGTGCACATATTTATATTTCATTTATACTACTCTAAACCACCTTCTGAAAATCAACTGTATAGTGTTTCACTGCACCATATTTCTTGACCTGTCTCACCACCTGCCTATAGGCTGCTTACACCACCTTACTTACAACACTTTGAAGAGCCAAAAACAAAGCTCAGCACACCTGTTCAACAAGTTTTTATTGTCCACTACTGGGGAAATTCATCGGCAACACTTTATTTTAATGTGTCGCTGTTACAGTGTACCTACCTAATTAGGTACAGTGGTACAACCTGTGTAACAACATGTACTATCAGGTACTGTACTATCATTGTACTTGCATTATGTATTTGTGGGTACCTACATAGGCTATAGTTGTTACATTGTAATACTGAGTGCTTTTACAAAACGTTGCCAATTTGCCTAAATTTTCATCAGAGGCAAAGAGCTGATCTGAGACCTGCTGGATGGGGTAAATCTGGTCATGAAAGATTTCATTTTTCCGATTTATTCTTATTATATGGTATTATTATTCCGCTGACGCTTTTTTTGCGTTTAATGCGGCTTCAACCGTTTAACATAGAAACTTCATTCAAACTGCGTTGCGTAGGTCTTACTTAGGTGACTTCAGCTATGTATTTTTCAACTTTGTAACTTTTATACTTTTTAAACTATTAATTAAAAACTACAAAAATTTCCCCATAGACTGAACATTAGCGATTATGACATCACAGTAGGGCACTTAGAATCCTATGCCAAGTGTTCCGATCACCTCCAGCAACTGTCTGTCTCAGGCTTTAAAGGTGCGATTTGTAGGATTGTTACCGAACGTTCTGTTGGCCAAAATCAAAACACTGGTGAACGTTCTCAAGCCTACCAGACGCGAGCCTCTTCTGGGTTGCCAGATGTAATGAAGACTTAGCTAACGTTAGTTGACCTGCAGCTGCTTTAACGTTTCTCCAACCATGACCCAGCTACACATTACGGAAACAGTGAAAACAAAAAATACCTCTCTAACCAACGTAACATAATTAGCTGAAGTTAGCGATGCAGATGAAGTTTAGCCTAGGCTACCTGTTGTGGAGAACTATGGCCAGCTCTGCGTCAGACTTGATATTCTTCGTTTGATCTAAGACGCGTCACCATCTCAGGAAGCTCCTCCGATGTCCACTTAATTTGTTTCTTGTTTTAATTTTGGAAATTTGCCTGCCTCTTGTAGGCGTTCATCACTACAACTGACAGCTGTTGACAGTTGGCCTTTGCTAATTTGGCAACCCAAATAGGAGGAGGGTAGCTAGCCCATTATTATACGCTTATTCTAGAATTAATCGTTCAAAACATAAACGAAAATTCCAAGAGATTCCGCCCGTAACTGATTTTTTTCAACGGGTTTCACGGGTTAGAGTAATGTTGTCAAATAAGTCATTACTTCAATTCATCGTGTTTCCTCACTCTCTGACAACATATGGTGATCATTTCTGGAATGGTTATTGTTTATTTTCCATTATTTCCTACATACTGGACCTTTAAGCATACAATCTGGCTCTATTAACCCTTAAAGGAGTACCGTCACACCGGAATGTTGAGAAATGAACGTTCTAAAGAATATCTGGGTTCATTGAATTCAACATAGAATTTTAGAACCTTCAATTGTTGCGGAACTTAGAATGTTCAAAAACCTACACCTTTAAGGGTTAAGACTACAGATCCTGTTTAACTGCTTCCTCTGCCCACAACTGTTCAAAATAAAAGTCTCCATTACAATAATTCCCTATTAAATAATTTGACCATTTAAACTATCCAACTATTTAACTTTTCAACTATTCCAACTGTCAGTTATCATCAACTATGCCTCTAGCCTACTATATTAAACCACCACCTACCTAGCAACCAATTTAGCAACCATTGAAATTAAGCATCTATGTCAGTTTCCATAGCAACCAACATGATTATACTAGCAAACCACTGTAGTAACTCCTTTATTTCTGATAGTAGCTACCATGGACACCCTAGCAACAACCTAGAAACGACTTCAAGTACCCTAGCAACAGCCTAGCAACCACATTCACAGTTAAAACCTAGCAACCAACATTAACTTAGCAACCAGCATAGCAACCACCATAACTACTCTAGCAACAGTCAGTTGTCATCAACTTTGACTCCCGTCAACTGTTTCCTCTCCCCACAACTGTTTCAAAGTAAAACTCCTCACTACAATAATTCCATTTTAAATAATTTAACCATTTTAACTATCCAACAATTTAACTGTTCAGCCTTTCAAACTGTCAGTTGTCATCAACTATGACTCCCGCCAACTGTTTCCTCTGCCCACGAATTCAACTTCAAAATAAGTCCTCAATACAATAATTTGCTATAAAATAATTTCACTATTTAAACTATTTAACTGTTCGGCCATTCCAACTGTAAGCTGTCATCAATTATGACTCCCCGCCAGCTTTTTTCTCTATCTGACCTCCATCTTTTTACTTAGATTATATTTTAGACAATATTCAACAATATTTCCTTCAGCAGCCATTTTTGCATTTTCATGCACTCGTAATTCCCTGGAATTAGATTTTCTAGTTTGGTTTGTTCTATTGACATGGAATGAATGAACAGGCACACGTGACTATGGAGTAGGTCTACTTCACAATTCAGATTTTCAGATGGTGCGTTGTGGCTGACAGCGGCCCTAAAATCTCGAGTGTCTATGTTTATTGCTGGTTCCTGGTTGCTGTAGTGCAATGATGTCATCTGCTGGCCGTGCCGCGCAATAGCGCCACAACATATGTAATTTCACTGGACATTACGGTAAAAATCTTGTTTTTCCTTACTAATATTCGTGTCATCCAACTAACATATTGCTTAATTCTTTTGACATGTCGTTCCTTTATAAATTGTAATGTAATATAAAGGTACGTTTTTGAATGTCATTACTCTGACATGTGAGGGATAACGGCCACCGGGGATAACGGCCACCGACGTGACCTGTTATACGTGACTCATGGACAAGGGGAAATGCTATTAACTCGGCGTCACGCAGCGGCAATTTTCTTAATATCGAAATTTCTCCACATTACTTGATCCAAATTCTGTCATTTTTGCTGGATAAATGTTGTACAAAAATGTAGTTTCGTATCAAAGTGGAATGGTTGTTGTCATAAGTCAGCGGCGTTAGTTTGAGCACATAATTGAGGTTTTGCTTACATGTGTTCAATGTAAGTCAATGGGCGCCGGTATTCGGCCAATGGCGGCGCCCAAAGAATCTTTTGCCGGATAGCGAGACAGCGGTTGATGGGTCGCCTATTTACGCCGTTTTAATGGCACATGAACGGTTAGACCAAGAATTCTCGTCATTAAATAAAAATTCCACTGGAGCTCCAAGCGGATGTGTACGCAGCCTTACAACACTGTTCAGTACAGATCTTCGAGTCACGGTAAAATGTCATTTTTGGTACAAAGCTAATTTAGATACACCTATGGTGTGGGTCCTTGCGTTTCTTTAGGAATCCGCCGTCTTGGTTTGTATAGAAATGGATATTAAATGACACAAACACATAAGACGGCGGAAATACGGGACCGACGGTAATAGGGGTTGTTCCGGATAGGTAGCAACATGCTAGTTCACTGACATAAGCGTTGCAAATAAACGCAGACATAATATTATTTGGGTTACAATGATGGGATTATCGTTCGTTTGTAAAGTCAATATTTATCAGTAACGTTTTGAAATCAGCACTTCGCTACTTTGTGGGCAGTTGCGGGAAAGTTTGCTTGCTAACATAATATCAGAGACGGTTGATAAAGCGAGACGATTCACAGAAGGGTTCTTCCTGTTCCCCTATGACGTATGGTTCACTAGCGCCACGCCTTTTTAGGAGACTAGCGAGAGATTCTTTACACTGTGGCCCTATGGAAGAAATCATTTTTTCTCGGATTATGCCCCAGCCCTTAATTATACAGCTCGAGATTGGACATTTTAATGCATTTTCTGTAATTCACATGTGTTCCTTACATTCTGACACCGACATGGCGTTTTTCAGATGAACAGTTAAGGAGAAAAACGACTGTTTGCCACTTGTCTGTCTGTTTCTGTAACCCACTGGCACGCGATCTACTAAGTAGCCGAAGGTTCTCTGGAATAAGTTACCGTTGCTTACCACTTCGATGTTGATCACTCAATCGCGAAAATGCCTAAACTTTGGGTGCATAAACAGACACCTTTCTGTCTTCTCTTTCCCTAAGGACGTAGACATGTACATACCGTCATATTGACTGATCAGCATCGTTTTTGATGTCTGGATTGCGTTCAAATAGGCTGTATAGCAGACGGCCATACACATAAACTAGGGCAGTGGTTTCTCAACCTTTTTTCAGTGATGTACCCCCTGTGAAATATTTTTTCAGCCAAGTAGCCTTCCCCCTAATCAGCGCAAAGCATTTTTAGTTGAGAAAAAAAGGATTTAAAACAGAGCACTATGCCATCAGTGTCTAATTTATTAAACTTTGGAACTAATAAACACATACAAAATTCAAACATTTGGAACATTTTAAGTTGTAATAATCCATGACTACATTTATTGCTAATTATTTGTATATTTTAAAATCTCACGTACCCCCATTTGAGAACCACTGTACTATATAGTATTGCATATTATTGTTTAACAAGTAGGTCATATCACATAATAATCTGGACAGCCAGGGGTGCGTTTCCCAAAACCATAGTTTGCATTGCAACCAACAAAGTAGCTAACTTAGTTAGCAACTATGGTTATGGGAAACGTGCCCTGGTTAACAAGTTGCTAACTAGCACACCTAACCAGGCGTCTGCTTTCTCAATTAGCCTTACCTCTGATGTTTGATAAAGTAGCCAATCGATGTATCCCACAGCGCCACGGCCATATCTTTTAGGCCTACTACCCACGCATGAAATTACAATGGAAATACAATAGGCCTACACCACTTATTTTTTTTCATTGACATAAGGCTAAAAATATGATGAACACTGGCATTTCTCTTTCAGATACCATATTATTGAACTAGTAGAAGAAAGAGGTAGCTTGTTAATATAAGGAGTGCCGACTTGTCCATCCGATCCAAACAAGTAAACCTGAGGAAAGGAGGGTATAAAGTGTGTGAGGCTAACTTTGAATGGTAGGGTTTTATTTGAAATTCACATTTTCAACAAATCCCACAATTTAACACCTGCATACATAGCCACATTCTGCAGTCTACCCACAAGGAAAAGAATAGCACAACTGCCCTAAACCCCCTCCATCAACTGCCAGTAGATGTGTCCTGCATTGAGTGGTAGTTAAGCATTTACAAAACTAAATACTGTTATTGTCTTTTGAATTAACTAACATCCTGAATGGAGTGTAGGAAAGCAGGATCTCTTCGTTTGGTTGGATGAAGGTTGAAGTCATATGGCCAGCATTTACAGCACCTAAAACAGAGACAACACCACACAAAGTAAAAAAAAAAACATCATGAATTACAATTATGTTCTTATGTTCTTGAAATTAAGTTACTACACCTGCACATTGCTTTGCTTAATATGATCCTTCCTACTATAAATGCTGTGATAACACAATAGGACTGAAGACTATGATACAGCTGGAGAGGCTGCCAAGTTAGGCAAATACTACGACTGACTTCTTTGAGGCCATGAACAGGCTTTTTGATGTCTTAAATTCACGGTATAAATGTCCATTCAAATACCCTACTCCAGTTTTAGCATCAGTCAAATTGTGATTACAGCACTTGATTACAAACACAAACACTTACTTCTCAGGCGCATCTCTGACCCCAATCCATGGCGTCGTCCTATAGGACCACAAAGCAGACATCAGATCCACCATCTTACGGAGAGCCTTCAGTGGATTGAGTCTTGGACCTTCAGGTTGCTAGAGAACAATACATATAGTGCAGCAATCATTCTCAGTGTGTTAACTAATGTTGAATAATAGATCTTTTTTTTCCATACAGAGGGAAGTTTAAATCTAGTTACAGAGTTTCATAGTGACAGGCTGTTGGTCGAAACATGTTGGCCAATGCAGCCAAAAAGGCTTTTCCTTGGAGTGCCTTTTGTAGAATTAGTTTCAACTTTATTTTGGTAGTGTTTCACGAAGTCTTCAGGTCTGATTGTTAGTAGCCTATATGAAATTATATTTGATATGTTTAACTTTGAAAGTCTGTAACTTGTATAGGGCAATTCCATAAAACTGTCACATCCATAATGCCAACTAAATACCATGGCATTTGTGTTGGTGTTATGGATGTTACAGTTTTGCGTGGAATTGCCCTATACATTTGAATAATACAAGAGCGGACAGTTACAGAACACAGTCTATGTACATAGCATTGACTTATCCTCTGAATAACACAGGTTCAAGTTCATTCCTCCCTGTCATCGCGGGTTCATTCTCACCATCCATAGCGTCCTTCTGCTCGTCCAACAACTGGGGAGAGAATTAGCAAACATGACGTTCATTTTAGTGCTGCTTGATAAGGGTCTGTGCAAGACCATCCGAGAAAAACTACTCAGAACTGATGTAACGTTATTCAACACAATCGTTAAAGCCACCCTGACTACACATTTGCCATCAGAGACAAACTTAATACAAAAATATGTAATGTGCAGGATCGGGCAGAGATCAGTAGAGAAAATCGTCGCGTCATCGAGGACAGACAGAGAATATGGCGTAAAACTAAATGTTTCACTCACGCTAAGCTGATAATAAAATTCAGTGCACCAACAACTGTGTACATACGGTACTCATTTTTTTTACTAGCAGCTAAACACATTTCAAAACTGCTAAATCAATGTCGCTTGCAGTAGATCTGATCCACAAGCTATAGTGATGCCGATTTAGGTAGAGCAAATATCAGGTTAAGTAGAATTATCTTTGTAGCCTAACTACCAAATTAATCTGGTAGCTAGTGCCTCAGCTAGCTCTGCTATAGGTATCAGATGGTTAGCTAACGTCAACTAACGTTACTCCTCAATGAGCTAACATTCATGGCTGACACGAGATAATAATAATGTTATTACCTAAACTACGCAGACATTTTACTACATAGATAACTCGTTACACAGACACAGACTAATCACAAATACCTTGCCACATTTCAAACTGCCACTTACCTGGAAATCAGACCGCATCTTGCCAGGACGATGTACCAAATTCAGTCACCCAGGCCAGCTCCAGTTGGTCACAGCAAGAGAGAGGCGCGAAAATGAAAAATCTTTGACGTTTTCATCAACGAGGTAGCGTCAGCGCATTCTGACCACGCCTTTTTAGGAGGCAGGAACTGTGTACAATTCCATTCCATTGTAGAAGCCTGTGCTGCTTTATCTTTGTATATTAAGGATCTTTGATAATATGAACTGGCTGACAGACGTCGCTTAACCTCAGATTTAACATTAATGTTGCGTAGAACGCGGATTACGTTTCAAACATGCCTTTTCAAATACAGAAACAAGAGTGAGAACTGAATTTGTATGCTAACGTTACTGGGGCGATTTTGGTTGACCCAGAGAATGTCCGTAAACGGGCTCTGGTTGACTCTGACTCCACAGAGTAGCTCTAGCCTCTGATCGATTTTCATGTAAAGCCATGCCCATATTTGTATTTTTTAAAGTCACGTGTTTATTACGTATACTCACTCCTCGTTAGTATAGTGGTGAGTATCCCCGCCTGTCACGCGGGAGACCGGGGTTCGATTCCCCGACGGGGAGATTACACTTTTCTTTTTTTTCTCAAAAGAGCCGGTGTTCTCTAGATTCACTAGGTGGTCGGTGGTTTACCTAGTACCCAGCTCGCCCTATGATATTTGCGTTGAAGATCGCCCCCTACTGTTTGTTTTGAAGAAGTGTCACGGCAATACATGGCACAAAATGCAACGGACAAAAAAAGTGTCATGACAAATGCAGAGGTGGACGAAGTTTCCTTTACTTAAGTGAAAGTATAGATACACTGTGTCAAATATTAGCCTACTCCAATACAAGTGAAAGTTGCTAAGTCAAATTTTTACTTAAGTTGAAGAAGGCCTACTGAAGTACTTGCTCAGAAGTATTTTTCCTTTTTAATGTAGGCCTATTGTAATGTAATGTTTATTAGGCCATTAATAGGGTATACATCCTTTGGTCGGTCATAGGACTTGAAGAGACCTTTAGTTCCTTACATCCAACAAAAACATTTTACCTATTTTCATAACTTTGCAACTGTTCAAATGGATGCAATAATATAATTTAAATCATTATTCATTCTTTGCTCACAAATCTAACATTTTCACTGCCGAATACAAAGCCTGATAACTCAATTATGAGTAGGCTATATTATTTATCTAGCTATGTGGTGAATGTCAGGTGATTGTCTAACTTCATTCCAATTTCACAATGATCATGGAGGATAGCCTGGTTAACACCAGACAACTTCTCAAATCTCAATTCAGCCAAGTTCAAATTGAACTATTGAAAAAAATGACCTTCAAGATGGTCTATTGCATTATTGCATTTAAAGAATCAAATGTGGTTAAAAGTAACGAGTACATGCTCATATTTCAAATGTAGTGGAGTCAAAAGTACAGTATTTGTCTTTCCAATTTATAGTGGAGTAAAAGTCACAAGTTTCCAAAAATATTAATAATCAAGTACAGTAGTCAAAAATCATACAGTACAGTATAATCAAGTATGTACTTAGTTACTATCCACCTCTGGCTAAATATAATCGTTTGTGCTACACACAGGAATAACTTGACCTGGTTGTTTGATTGTCTTGCCTTGGTGAACTGTTTGACATTTGTCATGTGACGCTTAGTTTATTCATCTTTCCATTGAAGGAAGAACCATGTGGACGAATTGGCAAAAACATTTTCCCACATTACTTTTCTCACTTTTTTTCAGGTACAATCAGTCACACATCAAAATTAACAATGCTGATGAATACGACAATGTTGCTGAACTGGCAGCGTGCAGTTGGACTTAACCCTTAAAGGAGTACCATCACACCTACAACATTCTACAACAGTCTATTGTCTATTGCCTGGTGATTATAATATTAGGAGTTGTATGTTGCTCGACACAATAAAGCCATTAAATTCATACACAGTAAAGATGATAAATTCCTTGTGCTATTTCATCAGTGTCTGACCAACAACCAAACCAAATTAATATTGTGGGCTCTGTGCACTAGCTTACTTGAAGTCGGCAAATCAGTTTCCTGTTCATTTGACATGGCTGTCAACAAGTAGGGGTGGGCGATATGGACAAAAAATAATATCTCAATATTTTTTGTGATTTTCACGATAACGATAATTAGTCGATATCCTTTAAAAAAAAATAAAAGTCTGAGTTACTTTACAGCTCGTTATTTATGAATAGCATCAATACAATAATAACCAATAACCTGTGACTTTTTAACCAAATCAACAATGCATTCACTCTATGACACATTTCCAATTTTGCCCCCACTTGTGTGTGTGGCAATGACATGGTCTAGCCAGCTACATTAGAGAAGATGACTAGGCCTAACAGTTTCCCAAGAGAAAGTCTGAAGCTCCTTTCAAAAACCTTTACTTAGGATTCACTGTAAAACTAAGCAGACCAACAGAGTACATCTCAGTTATTTCCTTCGATGTTTTGTTTAAGAGAAATCATGTAGGCTAGCATTCCAAGTTACAGAATAGAAACTAATGCGTTAGCTTATGGCTAATGTATATGAGAAATCCCATAGAGATGCTAACGGTTAGCATAATCGATACACGTAGATATTTAGAGCGAACTTCAGTCCATTTACAAAAGGGTTACATGAGAAGAGTTCTGTGTTTACAACTGACTATTAAAATACTCAAAGGCAAATGTTTTCTCTCCATATAATACCATGTAGGAAAAAATGTGACTGTCCCATCAATGCTACGTGAACAGAAGTAGCTGCACAAAATCCCAAGTAGGCTACGTCTTGATCTCGCTACACAAAATAAACATTAGGCCTGCATGTGACAACGTGGACCCACTAGCGATCATGTGACACTTGCTCTGCTGCAACAGGGCTTCTCTTGCATACACCTCCTGGATTTAGTTAATGTACGGGGTTTTAATGGGTGATTTCGAGTGTTTTTTCCCCATAAGTAATTTAAATACTCGATCATGTAAATTTGCACATCATTAAAACAACAATCACGATATTATCGCAGACGATATATATCGCCCACCCCTATCAACAAGCACCTAAAGATGTGCTTAGGTTGTACCAAAACGTAAGCAATACAATACACGCGAGTCTTAACGTCCATGGGCGGCTCTAAGGAGCACTGCAATATGCGCTGCATGCTGCACCTGCAATCTGAACAGGCCCTCCTTCACAACACACATCGTCGGTAACCACTCGCCAATCTAAATTAAGTCAATAACACAACAGATACCACAAACAACTGGCTGGTGGAAGTTACAACACGCACCGCATGCTGCACCCAGGACCCGCCAGGGCCCTCCACAGTACAACATGTGCTGCCAGCAGCCAACATCACCAACAGAATGGCCGTTGTGAGCATTTTACTGGGGTTCACGCAAGCACCTTCATCACTTCATCATTGTTCTGTTTAGTGAGACCAGAACACCTTCAGAAGGCTCAGCAGTGGCGTCTGGCAAAACCAACAACCTCCCAACAGCTTGCCTTTCGGCAGTATCTTATAACATCGCTACAGACCACACACACCTTTGCTCTCTATCCTGATGTGGTAATGTGTTTGCTGACTTCATTCATCTTCACAAGTCACCCATTTACAAAAGATCTGTGGCCGGTTGCACAAAGCACCTTAAGTTAAGTTTTTCCCTTAAAATCTGATTTAAGGGTCCCTTAAAATAAAAACGGTTGCACAAACACCCTTAAGTTTTCTCCTTAAGGGTTCCTTAAAATGTTCCCTTAGTATTTAAGGGTTTGTCCTTATCTTGTAAGAAATCCCTTAAACTGTTGCACAAAAGACCTTAGTAGTCTGACTAAGGGGAAAATCCTAAGGGACATCTGACTCTACCTTAACCATATTATTAACTGAATTGATGCTGATAAATGAAGTTTATTAAGTACTTTTGACCATTCAAAACAATATAAAAATATGCTTCCTCTGTCAAATAGATAGGCCTATCAGAAACATGCGTATTGTTATTGTTTGGTTTCGTAGGCTAGCGTTAACAATTCATATGGATGTCTTGTTAGCCTATGAGCTTCGGTTGGTTAAGCTAGGCAAAGCGTTGGTGCACTGATGACAGTCAGGATCATTTCTTGCCAACTAGTATTGTTCAGTTCATGTATATAACATGTTTTACTTGCTACCTGGATAATTTCCACTAATATTATTAAGGTAAGATGAATGATAAGATATAAGCACTGTGTTCGGTGGGTTAACTAACGGCATCGCGGCAAAGGCAGTTAGCTAGGCTACAGCTGTTGAACAATCTCCGTGGAAACATTTTAAGGTATTCTGTGCAACACCCTTAAGTAAATCCCTGAGGAGAAATTAAGTCTTAAGGGAAAAAACTTAAGGTGCTTTGTGCAACCGGCCACTGCCCCTTGTACTGGACTTGTGGCTGTATCTAAGCATGATTACAGAGCTTGTATCGAGGCTGTCCTGCATGGCATTCTCTATCGTCTACTGGTACAAAAACCTCACTACCAAAGACAAAAATGCACTTTTTGGGGGGGCAGCTGTGGCCCCGACCAGTAGGAACGGCTGAAGTGCCCTTGAGCAAGGCACCTAACCCCTGAGTCACTGCTCCCTGAGCGCCTTACTCACTGCTCCCCGAGCGCCGCTGTTGATGTAGGCAGCTCACTGCGCCGGGATTAGTGTGTGCTTCACCTCACTGTGTGCTGAGTGTGTTTCACTAATTCACGGATTGGGATAAATGCAGAGACCAAATTTCCCTCACAGGATCAAAAGAGTATATATACTTATACTTACTTATACTTTTAAAAAATGTGAATGTGGCCAGCAAGATAGTGGGTGTGAAGTTCAGTAGCCTTACTGCCATTTTTAACAAGCAGATAGATGTTAAAGAAAGCTATGTCTATATGCAAGGACCCCACTCAACCTCTGTATGGAGAATATATGCCGTTACCACCTTATGCTTTTGCACCCCCATGGCTCTTAAATAGATATACTAAAACTCTTTTACTGCTCTCACCACTCAGGCACTCAACTCAGACAATAGGAGGTGATGGCCCTTGTCCATGTTAGTAACCTCCTGTATTTAATATTATTATTTTTTTTTATTTTTTTATTTTATTTCTTTGCAGTTATTATTATTTGTAACACAATCTCTATGGTCTTAAGAAGTGAGCTAGGGTGTCTGATCACGTTTTAAAGTATTTCCAGGGATCGTCAGGTCATTACAGTGGCGATTGGTAGCTCATTCCTTTTCAATGCATTTAGCATGCTAATCGCGGTTGATATTCTAACGTATCTAAAGCATATTTAAGCTTTACATTTCGAGTCCACACAGTACTACATTCTCCAAGGTCTCAACATGTAAAATCAATAGTCTGATCGCATTTTAAACGAATTTCAGAGAGATCGAACCTAGAAGGCTAGCTATTTTAATGTAAACAAGCGGTGCTAGCCTAGCCAATTGGTTGCAGTCAGTAGTAGTAGTTAGTAGTAAGGCGCTAACAAGATATTATCACGTAAAATCATGAATATCAGACAAATTATCCAAAAATATATCGAGTTTCCTTCATTGGATAGCACGTAATTAGACCAAACTTACCTGAGAGTAAAAAGTCAGTCCGATATCTGTCATCGGTAACGCCCATAGACAGTGGTAACGCCGACTAGGACCTACAACAAAATGTCAAAGATGGCCCGACCGCCAATATTTTTAAAAAGCAGCTCAACAGCGCTGAAATGCGTAGCGGCTAAAAGTATATTGCATCCGTAGTGGTTTAGCACTAGAACCAAAGATCCTTTAACCCTCTCTGCTAGAACTACCATTGGAAATGAATGGGAAAGCGTTTAGGGCCGTTTAGCGGAATTATTCTCGGCTCCCAAGAAGGGGCCGTAACGGAAAACAAGCTAATCAGATTGAAGCTTTGTTCTGCCCTGTGCATATCATTATCTATTTTATTTTTAATTATTTACTTTAAAGGCACGGGTTCGAATCCCGTCAAGGAACATTATACAATATGAAAAAAATGAGTGGAAGGCATTGGAAATAATCATTCTTCTTCCTATTCTTCTAATTATTCTAAAGAAATGTGCAACTGTAAAATATAACTTAATGTTTTATATCATTTGTTTTTGATGGAAGAAATGCTGCTCCTTTAGCGCAGTAAAATACTGCAATAATACTACTAATAATAATATTAATATAATGCAACATTGCAGAGGAAGAGTACTTTTCCAGTTATTCTCTTATTTTTTTGTTTAATTATCATTAATGTCTTCCAGAAGAAAAAAGAAAGGCAATGTGTAGTATTTCAGAAGAAAGGTTCCATTTTATTTGTGAACAAGTTATAATTTGCAGATAGTAAACAGTAATGAACAACATTGATTAAAAAAAAGAACAGCATTCTGTGTGTGTGTGTGTGTGTGTGTGTGTGCGTGTGTGTCCAAGCCTCTGTGTGTGTGTGTGCGCGTGTGAAGGTGTGCGTGACAGCGTGTGAGTGTGTGTGTGTGATAAAATCATCTCTAAAAAGTAATAAAAGTTGTTAAATTAAAGAATTAAGTGATACAAAACATTTCAGAACATTGGAGAACAGCATTCTGTGACTAAATGAACACCAGCTGAAGAAGGCAAAGTGTGTGTGTGTGTGTGTGTGCCTGTGGGTCGGCTGCTGCTGGACGATACAGTTAGACACTGCTGCTGGCCCTGGGTCCGCTGTTGCTGAGTGATACACTGACACTGGCCCTGGGTCCGTTGCTGCTGGACGATACACTGCCGATGCTGCTGGGCCCTGGGTCGGCTGCTGTCAGACGATACACCGCCACTGCTGAACCCGCCACTGCTGAACCGGCCGCTGCTGTCAGACGATACACCGCCACTGCTGCTGGGCCCACTGCTGCTGGACGATACGTTGCCGATGCTGCTGGGTTCTGGGTCGACCCTGCTGAGCCCGTCTGCAGTGCCTGGTCAAGGTGCCACCACAGTCCTCCCTGTCTCCCTCTGTGTTCTGACGGACCTGTACAAATAACTAAATGTCACCATTTATGTACAGTCCTTAAAGCGGGTAACTGAATATGACCACAGCGTTGTGCTAAAACATTTGACCTACCATTGGGAGAGTATCCTTTGATCTAGCTCACACAGATGTATCGGCACCCGACCCATCAGCCTGCGCACATCACGCTCTGGGGTCGCCTCCTTTCAGTGCCACTGTGTCCTCCATGCACACCCTGTCCACCCTCTTGATCTTCTAGGTAGTGCTCCCCTTCTGGCGGTACTCAAGGGCCAGTTCTGCTGCAGCGGAGGGCCACAGGGTCAGTTGGGAGGACGTGGGCTCAAACCTAAAGGGGGCACAGATGCAACTTTCTACGAGGAAAAGACAAACAATTTAAAATCACACCATACAGAATCCATTTTGAAGACACACACAGATGCCTGGCACTATAATAATATCCTATCACTATTAGTTTGATAGTGGTGTACTCATTAACACACATTAAAAAATCAGGTGTTCTGTTTACATATCCAAAGCATACTTCAGACCTCAAATTTGGACTCCACACTGTAGTAAAAACATCTAGAGGGTCTAAACATGCTAGCCAGATGATCTGATGAGTGCTTAAATACATTTACAGAGACCCCCAGCCCTTGTTAAAGCAGTAAAAAAAAATAGTCCATTCATCACTCTGTTTTTAGCATCTCCACAGGGCTCTTAAGTGTCACGCATTGAGCGTGACAGTCACTCATTCAGTCTTTTGTCCGCTCTCCGCCACACATTGTATTTCACGCAGAAAAACTATTTATATATTTAATATGCTGCGGCGCCAAAATGTCTCTGGCACCGCTCTCACTATGGAACCCGGCAGGAATAAAGCGTCTCCCCTGGAGTTGAGCCTGCCACTTATCAGCTAATCAAAAATAACGAGGGGCTACACAATAGCCAATCAGAAAATAACTGTATTGTATCTGGGTAAGATTTAACGCAACAACCAATGAAAACGGCTGTATCCTGGAATTGTTGAGCGTGAATTATTGAACATGAACCTGTTACCTACTTCTTCCAAGTTTCGTTCACCTTGGAGCTTCGAGCATCAGTTCATGGTTTCAGCACAGAGTAAGTCATCTTTTAATGTTACAACAAATCCACAACTTGTTTGACACAAACAATGTGCAGCACAGACACCCTCATGGTGACGCCTCTCCATCTTTCTGACCACTTCTTCATCCAGTTCAACGTCAGCCTGTCAGAACAGCCTCCGGCTCCTCAGCCGATGGTCACGTTCGCCGCAACATCGGAACCTGTCTCCAACGCACTTCTCCTCTGTGGTTGCCTCCGGTCTACCTCCACTCAACACCTTCTCCTCTCTGGAGGTTAATGAAGCCACTGACTCACTCTGCTCCACACTGACCTCGTGTCTAGACGAGCTGTGCCCTCTTACCACAAGGCCAGCTCGATCCAAACATTCTCATCCATGGCTAAATGATACCCTCCGATGCTTGGCGCACCAAACTCAGAGCAGCGGAGAGGAAATGGCACAAATCCAAACTAGCTGACGACCTCAAAAACTACCAGACACTCCTGACCTCCTTCTCAGCCAGCATCACTGCTGCTAAGACTGCTTTCTACCATGACAAAATCAACAGCGCTACAGACACTCGAAAACTTTTCTCAACCTTCAAATCGCTACTCAACCCTCAGCTGCCTCCTCCTCCATCCAGCCTTACTGCAGATACCTCGCCTCATTTTTTTTTACAAACAAAGTGGCGGCAATCAGCAGTCAATTCTCTACATGCCCACTCAACGCATCTGACTCAGATACCGCACTCCTACAACCTCTAGGGACTGCTGGAACATCTTTTTCAGCATTCACGCCTCTCGAGAGTGAAGTGTCCAGACTCCTGACATGCAGCCGTCTCCTACCACATGCTCGCTGGACCCTATACCCTACGAGCCTACTTCAGTCCATCAGCCCGACCATCGCTCCAGCTATCACACATGTGATCAATGCCTCGCTAACCTCCGCACATTTCCAACAGCGTTCAAAGTGGCCGGGTAACACCTTTACTTAAGAAAGCTTCTCTCAACCCTGCTCAAGTCGAGAACTACCGCCCTGTCTCACTACTGCCTTTCCTATCCAAAGGCATTGAGCGAGCAGTCTCCAAACAGGTCTCTGACTTCCTTTCACAGAACAACCTTCTGGATCCAAATCAGTCTGGGTTCAAAAGCGCCACTCTACCGAAACGCTCTGCTGTCTGTAACAGAAGCCTTAAAAGAAGCCAGGGCGACGCTCGGTCATCAGTACTCATTCTGCTTGACTTATCGGCTGCCTTTGACACGGTTAATCACCGTATCCTTCTCTCTATACTCGCTGACATGGGAATCTCGGTTCTGCTCTCTCCTGGTTTGAATCCTACCTCACAGGGCCTTCGTTTAACGTATCATGGCTTGGTCAGCTATCCGCACCTCACCATCTCACCACAGGGGTCCCCAGGGCTCAGTGCTGGGCCCCCTCCTCTTTGCTATCTACACCACCTCCTTGGGACAGATTATCCGTTAAGAGCGGCTTCTCATACCACTGCTATGCAGACGACACACAGCTCTATCTGTCCTTTCCACCTGACGACCCCTGGTTTCAGCACGGATCTCAGATTGCCTTTCAGACATAGCTACATGGATGAAGGCACACCACCTCCAGCTGAACCTCTCAAAGACTGAACTGCTGGTCATCCCAGCTAAACCTACCATACACACCACGACATCAACATCAAATTTGACTCCCTGTCTGTTTCAACGACCAGGACTGCAAGAAATCTAGGAGTTGTTCGACAACCAACTAAACTTCTCAGATCATGTTGCCTCAGTCAGCCCGGTCATGCCGTTTAGCACTCTACAACATACGGGAAAATCAGGACTTACTTGACTCAAGATGCTACCCAACTTCTGGTTCAGGCAATAGTCATCTCAATGACTCGACTACTGCAATGCCCTCCTGACAGGTCTCCCAGCCTGCGCAGTGAAACCACTTCAGATGATCCAGAACGCGGCAAGGCGCCTGGTCTACAACCAACCCAAAAGGGCACATGTTACCCGCTGCTCATCCAGCTACACTGGCTACCTATGGCGGCCCGCATCAAATTCAAGTCTCTAACGCTTGCCTACAAAGTAGTCTCCGGTTCTGCTCCCACCTACTTGAATGCCCTCATACAGACTTACACTACCTCCAGACCGCTGCGGCTCCTCTGGCCGAACGACGTCTAGCTCTACCACGATGCAGCTCAAGCCAATCCAAACTTTTCTCATCTGTTGTTCCTCGTTGGTGGAACACACTGCCAGTTCCTACAAGGGCAGGGACATCCTTTTCCACTTTCAAAAAACTCCTGAAGACCCAGCTCTTTAGAGAACATCTACTCTCATAGCAACACTTACAACAAGTCTTACTGATCCTAGCACTCACCAGCCGTTTTAAACTGACAAGTAACTGCTAAAAACAGCACTCACCGGCGACTTATTCTTACTGTACTCTAATGTTTTTTTTTTGAAACTGTCCTAAAATTGTGAGAATTGTTCTAAAACTTACTGTTTACCATGTTGTTAGTCGCTTTGGTTAAAAAGCGTCAGCCAAATGTAATGTAATGTAATGTAATGTAAACAATGACAAACAGTGACTGCTGCTATAGAGAATGTTTCCCAGATAATTAGCATCAGTTGTTCATGACTGTCTGTAACTTAACCAACAGTTTCACAGCCTGTTCATTGACAACACTTGCTCAGAACAAGTAGCCTATGCCTAGTCATACTTTCGTTCACACGATGACTGACATATTGTCCCATTCTAAACATCTCTCTCTCCAAATAGGCTTAATCATTGTATTAGCACTAAACAAATTAAAGTGTATTGCATAGCCTATTGTTATAGGTCACTTTTAAAATCACGTCATATTATATAATTATATCCTGGCCATGGATGCATTAATCATTGCATCTGTATTCAAAAATGTCGGGTAAAAAGCAATTAAGCCTCCTCTCATTCACCCTGAGAGGAAAGCCCCCTAAAAGGTCCAGGTTAGTGGATGCTCAGAGGTGGTGAAAAGGCCCATTATTGAATTGTCAGTGCCATGTGTCAAATCATTTCTTTTGCAAATCTGAGCAATTATATATTATACTTTTGCCCCATTTTGACTTAGGAGGGCATTGCTCCTACATACTTTAGCCAATAATCAAACGTCTGCTCTCTTTTGGAAAGCTGAGACACTGTTGGAAAACAATTAGAATAACTGTGTGATGTACTGTCACAAAGTTTCAAAGGCTAGATTATTCTTTTATTTTTCTACCGGATAACAAGCATCTTTGAACTGACCACATTTCAGCCCTCTAGGTCTTGACTTGATATGACTTGAGTCCTAGCATTAGGTCTTGTCATGCTGTGTGCAAAAGTAGATCAATATAGAATGACAACATGAGTACTTTAGACCATTATTTGCCAAGGTATGCTCATGCATTTGGTAAAATGCCCTATGAAAACTCCCCATAGGACTTTGGGTTATCCAAAATGCATACTGGCAATCAAATGCTTACTGCATATGAACCCCACATAAGCATAATATTGGCCTCAAATGAAAGGTAATACTCTGAAGTTTCATGCTTGCATTTGGATTGTAGGCTACTTCAGGTTCTGATATGACTACACTAAATATGGAATAATTACAAAAAGTACAAATCTTTACCATTTATATTTCAATTCAATTGGTGTGTATAAGACGGGTTATATTTCTGCACAACTAATATTGAATCAACTGGTAACTGACCTGGGGCTGGTGTATGCTAGCTGGTGATGCTAGTTGCGCGTGTAAATCCTCACACCCCTAACCTTAAGAACACTTCTAACCGCTGAGTTGGAAGCCTGGGCTTTTAGCTCAGTGGTTAGAGCGCTGGACTCCCATGCCAGTGTGTGTTGACGTGGCGTGGCGTGGCGTGACGTGGCGGGGCGGGGGCGTGATTGTCGACGGGGAATGTCACTCTTGCCTGTCCTCAAAACATGAGAGCCCTGTCTCCACACTGTAGTAAAAACATCTAGAGGGTCTAAACATGCTAGCTAGATGATCTGACGAGGGCTTAAATACATTTACAGAGACCCCCAGCCCTCCTTAAAGTAGTAAAAAAGAAAATAGTCCATTCATCACTCTGTTTTTTGCATGGAATTCTCGGTTGACATGTTTACACTTCTAAAGCATATTTACACCTCCAACTCCAAACTGTTGTAACACCATCTCTATGCTCTTAAGAAGTTAGCTAGGGTGTCTGATCACGTTTTTAAAGTATTTCCAGGGCTCTTCAGGTCATTACAGTGGCGATTGGTAAGTTAGCTCATTCATTTTCAATGCATTTAGCATGCTAATCGCGTCCACACAGTAGCAGTACATTCTCCAAGGTCTCAACATGTAAAATCAATAGCCTGATCGCATTTTAAACGCATTTCAGAGAGATCGAACCTATCTATTTTAATGTAAACAAGCCAATTGGTGGCAGAGAATTAGTGTCAGTATGGCGCTAACAAGATAATATCACGTAAAATCATGAATATCAGACAAATGATCCAAGAATATATCGTTTCATTAATTGGATAGCACGTAATTAGACCAAACTTACCTGAGAGTAAAAAGTCAGTCCGATATCTGTCATCGGTAACGCCCGTTAACAGCTCGGTAACAGTGGTAACGCCGACTAGGACCTACAACAAAATTTCAAAGATGACCGGGCCGCCAATATTTTTAAAAAGCAGCTCAACAGCGCTGAAATGCGTAGCGGCTAAAAGTATATTGCATCCGTAGTGGTTTAGCACTAGAACCAAAGATCCTTTAAAGGCCGTGTTGCAGGGTTCATTTTCCAACGAATTTGCACAATTTGCTTGTTGATAATAAACATTTAAACTATTATCCATTGTATTTGATGTTGTTGGGTATCACAAAACGGAATATAATACGAAAAAGCAGGTAATATTTCACAGCATTTGAAGTGATTCTCCTTTCCCCCACAATGCATTGCATTACGTCACCTTGGGGAGACTACAGACCAAAGCCCACCTTGAGACCCTTGAGAATAACGAGAGAGGAGTAAAGAGAGACGAGTAAGGTATTGTTCAGCAGTAGATAGCGCAGATTATAGATAAATATATAGGCTATAGATAGCCTAGATATGTATATAGACAGATAGATGGCTAGATAGATCATGTCATTATGCTGGTCACAGGGGAGCTCCTCGACCAGCGGCCAAAATGCACTCGCTTCGCTGCAGCTCTCCACCACAGTTTCCATCGGGACGGCACAGCCCACACAAGCACCTGCAAAACTGCGACTTGCCCATATTATCTCCCTCTTTGGTAAGCCGTACCCTGACGATGTCAATGGCAATCAATCACGAGCAGTAGTTATCGAAAATATTCATGCTGAAGACACGACCAGCCTAATCGGCGGCGGCTAGAAGCTAAGTAACTGGGGTGGCTCACAGGTGGGACTAAAAAGTTAGCCCAGCTAGCTATCATGATGCTTCATATTCTGATCTTCTGACTAAGTTTGCCCGGTAGCCTACTTATCTGAACTAACGACATGATCACTATCACTAGATATAAAGAACATGTTGACTTTCATTCGGTGCTGTTCACTGACAGTAACAAAAAAAAGTGTCGTAATGTTATAAGCATAATACATTGAACTGAATAGGTGCATTATAGCCTCATAACGAGGCCTCTCAAATTCAGAAAATTGCATTAAACTAAAATCGGAAGACATTGTTATCTTTGTTAGACCATAGGGTCGTTGTCATATAAATGCTGTGTAGTGTAATGAAGTGTAAATATACAAACTTTATGTTGAAAGTGTAACCGCGACCGTTTCCCATAGGAATGAATGTAAAACATATACCCTCCAAAACGAGACCTCCCGAAATTCAGAAAAAATACTAAATTGATATCAGACACCGTTATTACCATTGGTAGATCATAGGGTAGCTGTGATATAAATGCTGTGACGAAATTCGAAGTGTAAATATACAAACTTTATGTTGAAAGTGTAACCGCGATGTCCATTGAAATGCATTGAAATGAATGAAGCGCAGATCAAGTAGTCCCCAAAGTGACGTCATCACCGAATTGCGTACAAAAAACCCGCTAATGCTAAAAACAACAAAAACTGGCATTTAACACCATTTGGAGACATTTTTAAAATGATATACATATATTGAGTGCTTTATGTACACATTAATCAACAGTGGTGTTTAACCTGCAACACAGGCTTTAACCCTCTCTGCTAGAACTACCATTGGAAATGAATGGGAAAGCGTTTAGGGCCGTTTAGCGGAATTATTCTCGGCTCCCAAGAAGGGGCCGTAACGGAAAACAAGCTAATCAGATTGAAGCTTTGTTCTGCCCTGTGCATATCATTATCTATTTTATTATTTACTTTAAAGGCACGGGTTCGAATAATAAAGTAATAAAAGTTGTTAAATTAAAGAATTAAGTGATACAAAACATTACAGAACATTGGAGAACAGCATTCTGTGACTAAATGAACACCAGCTGAAGAAGGCAAAGTGTGTGTGTGTGTGTGTGCGCTGCGGGGTCGGCTGCTGCTGGACGATACACTTAGATTATACACCTGTAGAAAGCGACCTGATGAAAGCCATGATTGAGCAGGCAAACAGTTTGCTTTAGTGGTCCGGTTGAACCTGCTGAAAAGGTTATCCGAAGGTTTTGCCGTTTTGTAGCTATCTGTTGATGCGAAGTAAAGCTGTAATCAACGCCGATTGTCTGATTGTGGGCCGCTGGATAATGATACTTTTGCATCTGGCAAAGAGATGTATCAATTTAAGGTGCAGTGACGGGTCGGGGGGTGCGTTCGTTTGGTTTGAAAGAAACATCGTCTGGTTTGAAAGAAACAAAGTAACAAATGCGAAGAGCGAGTTTAAATGTTGTGCCCGAATATTTCAATAGAAGAGTGTACTCGAGCGATAAAACATGATACGGGCGTATTATATTATTTCACACTCGTAAATATTCACTGCGAGCGCGCAATACAGTGATTTTCGAGTGAGCGCTGGTCAGATTCCTCCTCGCTCGCAGCATATTTTTCCTCGCTCGGGGAGCAGTTTCCTCTGAGTGCGTGCACGCAGAGAGTATTTGCGCGCTCGCAGTGAATATTTACGAGTGTGAAATAATATAATACGCCCGTATGCATGCTTTATCGCTCGAGTACTTTATGGCACTTTTCTATCGCCATACCCGAAGCACTGCTTAAGTCAGAGGAGAAGAAGCACCAGAAGAAGAAAGACCATTGAAAAACTGTAGAATGGCCAGCCCAGCTAAACAAACTAAGTTCGAGTTGGAGAGCGCGGTTGGATACTTACACTGCCTGTCCCCCATCAAGACCTCCAAGAAGAACGGCAAGTATTTCGACTGTCTCCTCCAGACCGGCTGTGAAGAGTACCACCGGCTGGTGGCCTTTTCGACTGGGAAGCGGCCAGCGTTTGTGCAGTCGTCCTTGGAGAAGCAGGCCGTCAAACTCACCAACGTGAGGAGAACCGTGAGTAAGTGGCCAGCAGTTGTTGTGATTTAATTACCTTATGTGACCAACGAGGCGATCAAGATTGTACCTTTGGCGTGCGTTTCTATCCAGGTTACACAGACGCCGCCGGCTTCGACGTTATGTTCTCCTCCGCCAGCGGCTTGGACGTGGTGGGCACGGCTCCTTTCTTCTGGAGACAGCCAGCCAGCACGACCCGCCTACGGATCAAGGACATCTTATCACTAGGACCCAGACAAAAAGTAAGCGAGTCGCACAGCCTCACAGTCTTTCTGGACACAACGCTGTTCTCTCCTGTGGTCCACTAACTCTTTTGTCTTTGTTGTCTTTTGTTACAGGTGGGTGAGTTGCACGTCAAGATTCTCCCAGACGGGGTCGTGAGCAGAGTCATGCCAGTGGACGGGGCGATGAAGGAGCTCAAGGAGTATCGTGTTTGTGAAGAAACCGGCCACATCAAACTCACCCTCTGGGAGAGGAGCATCCTGTCCGTGGAGCCCTCCAAGTTACAAGATCTGCCACCTCGCCACCAGAAAATGGGGTGACCTCACAACAGTGACGAGCACGCCATACACCACCGCGACTGAGATTGAAGCCGTCGGCGAGCCTGAATCTCTGGAGTCCCAGGACGACTCAGACACCACCACTGCGCGGCTGTGTCGGCGCTGTCAGCATACAGCAAAAGCAGCGCTGCCGGAGGTGCCACCAGAGCCAGGGGAACTTCCCCAGGCAGTGCTCAACACACTGATGCGACGGGTGCAAAATGTTGCAAAAGGGCTCGGCATTTACTGTATCTTACAGCAGCTCGTTGGAGCTGGAAAAGTGACGGCGAGGACCATTGTTTCACCCTGACAAACTCCGTGGCGTGGGGGTACATCAGGGACCACCTTGCCGGCACAGTCAGCAACGCTGAGGTCGTGGAGGAGCACCTCCTCGGCGCCGGAGAAATTGAGGTACAGGTCAATTTGAGCGGAATGATTTTGTCCATTGGACTTGTTGCCGAGGGCGCTGAGCTTGAAGTGTCAGCTGCGTAAAGTGTCAGTGACAAATGTCGCCGAGGGCGCAGAGGTTGCCGAGGTTGTGACAGCTGCGTCTGGCGGTCCAGTCGGTGAGGGAACGACGGCTGACGGACAAAATGCTTACGCAGAGGCCGGTGAAGACCTTGAACATTTTTGCCGAGGATACCATATAGACCGCTTGATTTGATTGGTTGATTTGATGTTTGTTCTGGCTTTGACCTTAAAAAAAAAAAAAATTCTGTTTGTTTAAAATAAAGTTTACCATTTCTTTCAATCTTTTCTCAATCATGTCATGTTTTGGGGGTGACGGAATAGTGTGGGGGGTAGTTTGGGTGATGTCTTAGGCAGAAATTGAATAGCATTTTTTTTTTTTTATCCTTAGGCTTTATTGCTATGGTTGTCTGGTTCAGCCTTTAGTCTAATATTGTCTTGAAGTAGGCTAGACCTGGGCCGCTTTTGTGGTGAAGGATCACTCTCGAGAAACAGTGGCTATAGTTTCAATAGATTTCATAAACCAGGTCACCCTTGCCGTAACAAAGAACTTTCATAAAGCCTTAGGTTAAAGGAATTATCCGGAGTAAAATGCACTTTAGATCGATTTACGGATGATTGGGAGTACATACGTTGAGTTGACATCCAAATCATGTCATTCGGATGTGTTTTGAGAAAGTTCAATGTTACCGTTTTTAGTCAAAGAGTGTTTTTAGTTTTTTTTTTTTTTTTTTTAAAACGGCGACGAAATTGTGAATTTCCAGAGCACACTTGGCAAACGACTCCTACGGACTTTCCCCTAAAGATGGCAACATTTCCGGAAAGGTACTGGCTTGGTGAAATTCATTCTGGACTCTCTATCCGACCACATAAAGACCTCGGGATACTTCGGTTTGGCTTTAGGGACCCTCTACTCACTACCACGTAAGTGCAATGTTGTTTGGAACTGTAGAAGAGGTATAAAAATAGCGTTTTGTAGCAGCGAAATAATATGCCCTTCTCACTTCCACGCTAACGAGCTTTGACTAAAAACGGTAACATCGAACTTTCTCAAAACACATCCGAATGACATGATTTGGATGTCAACTCAACGTATGTACTCCCAATCATCCGTAAATCGATCTAAAGTGCATTTTACTCCGGATAATTCCTTTAATATCAACCCTGAGGTATGCTTGAACATGACCAGTGACACAGAAGTGATAGCCTTTGGGGTTGTAAACTCACATTTGTTTTAACAGCCTTACTTTTAATCGGTAAAGGATGGGGGGGATTTCGCTGGCATGATGTGCTTCGACAGTAGGTTATGCAGCGCTGTATTTACGCCTACTAGCCTATAGGCTATAGCCTGCGCTACTGACTCATTTAAGAGGCTGGTACGACTATCGCCTACATTCAAGTCGTATATAATGTTTCACATTAATTTTAATATGAACACATAGGCCCAATGCATAGCAAAGATAATGCATTAGGCCCAAGCCTCGCATTGACGCTATAGGCTACACATAGTCTATTAACGATTTTTATAGGCCTTAGGCTATATGATGTTTGCTTACTTCGACACCATGTCCATAGCCCAAACTTACAATTCTTGGTCAATGTCATATGATTATGCCATCTTATAGCACAGAGGTCTTCAACAGGGGGTCCGGGGGGGTTATTTTCTATGCCATTTATATAGTAGGGGGGTCCCTGCTCCAGCTCTCTAACAGTTTGGGGGTGGCGTGAAAAACGTTGAAGACCCCTGTTATAGCTTATACATTATCTTAGCTTTTCTATAGATTTGTAGGCTGTAAAAAGTAAAGCATGCTGTTTTTCATTTGATAGGCTATATTTGTTTTACTCCAATAGCCTAAAATTATTAGATTATTAAGTAAAATTACATTTTATAATTTGTAAGTGTCCTTTAAACTATGTTCTTAGATTAATACAATATAAAATGATAACATAACAATGAAATTCAAATTATACATTCGATCAAAGAACTTTTATTCAATTAAGCATGATTCGCCCATGCGCACACATGAAAACTCGAGAGAAACATGTTCTGGAAGAGACTGAGGAGGCCAGAGATGATGGCCTTTGGCGAACAGTTTAGGCCTACTCAAAATGAGTAAAACCAAATTTGGCGAAATCTCGCCAAAGCTACCATGCGAGCCACCAATTATAGCTTGACGAGCCGCATGTGGCTTGCGAGCCGCGCAATGAGTAACACTGCACTACATGATACATCTGCATCTTTGAATCTCGTGCCTCTCATCTTCCTCTTGAAAATACCACAAACTCCAATGGGTTTCAGTTCAGGGAAGTCTGCTAGCCAGTCAAGCACAGTAATTCCATGGTCATGAAACCAGCTATTGGTACTTTTGGGAGTATGGGCAGATGCCAAGCCCCACTGGATGAAAGACCTCAGTATCTCCATAATTGCCTTCTTGCCACGCCACACTGATGCAGCAATTCATGCAAAAGGAAGCCAAACCATGTAGTTACTGTATATACATGAACATACTTTTCTTGAGGCATACATTTTTGTATTGCAAATCCTTGTTTTTTATTGGTTCTATGTGATATTGATTTTCTGAGATGTTGGGGTTTTCATTGTCTGTAAGCCACAATCATCAAAAATGTACACAAATAATTATTTGAAATATTTCACTTTATATGTAACTAGAATGTAATGCCAGAGGAATTACAATAGTGGATGGAAAGCTGCTGGCTTAATGTTGGTGGGGAAATACCTTGAAAAAAATCACTTAATCTTTGAGTTCATACAAACCCTCATACCAAAAGACCTTGTGTGTCAAGGCGTTATTGAGATATAACACTCAAGGTGTTTTTGACCTTGAGATTTGACCTCCAACATCAATTCACTTCATCTTTGAGTCCATACAAACACTTATACCAAATTTCAGGCATGTATGTCAAGGCATTCTTGAGATATCGCACTCAGAGTGTTCATTGACTTGACCTTTGACCTTTGACCTCCAACATCAACTCACTTCATGTTTGAGTCCATACAAACACTTGTACCAAATTTGAAGCATATGCGTCAAACCGTTCTGGAGATATAATGCTCAAAGCATGAGATATGGCTGTGACTTTTATTTTGACACACGGGAAACACTTAAACAGGATGTGTAGTTTTAGGGAGCACCAGATTGTATGCATTAGAAGCTGAGATGGTTGAATTCACAGGTGACACCTGTGTCAGTGTTCTAATTAGCCCGGGAACTACTCTGGGAGCCTAACAAGCGCAGCCATTATGACATCACAGCCTTTGAAGTTTATGGGGGGAAAATGAGCTTTTTAACATTTTTAATCCCCTATTTTTCAAAAAGTATAAACCTTTTAAAAAATACATCTCTTGCCCACACAGACCTTCAGAACGGTTATTTCAACATGTCTGTACGTTAAGCGGTTAGAGTCGCATTAATTCTTGAAAAGGTAAAAAGAAAAAAAGGTTATAATAAGAATAAGAAGAAGCCAGGAGATTTCAAGATAGTGGATTCCACCCACTATAATGAATTAATGTAATATACAAGTTTTCACTTTTTACCTTGAATTATTGAAATTAATTCACTTTTTGATTATAATTGTTTATCCCGTACATACACACACACTCACACAGACAGAGCTTAAGATACGCACATCAGCATGTCAGGAAGTTGATTCATCACAATTAAGTCTCAGGTTTCAGGAAGGACATTGGTATTCAGCTACACGCTTGGTTCAGGACAAGCTGCGCGAACAGTAGTCTCTCTCACACAAGCAGGCACATACACATGCAACAGGCAGGGGTGTCATACAGTTGAAACCAGATATTTACATACACTTCGAAGTTTTACCTCTACTGTTTTGACTAACTTTCTTCTCATCGACTAGTATCTGAAATTATAGCTGGCTAGCAACAGAACTTGTTGAAGCTCTATCTCGCTCTCTCTCTCTCAAGCAGTCATGTCATATAAACACAGGCACACACACATGGCAGGGTCTTTCTCATACACATACAGCTTACAAAATGCAAAACAAGCAGTGGTTTACTCATTTATACTCGTACAACAGGGGTTACACACTCACTCAGTTCAGGAAATGCAGAATAAGCAGGGATGTCTCTCACACACTCAACTCAGTGGTCAGCACTCTTATCTTATTCATTACTATAGACCCTTTCAAGAGAGTTCCATTATCAGCATCATAGTTGGCCCCACAAGGCTTCCGTTTTAACATTCCATATGTTATCTTAATGCAGAGGAACTAGATTGGGGCCCAAATAGAACGTTCAAGCATTGTTTTTGTTTTTATTGTCTATATATTGTCTCACCAGGTAATGGACTGGAGCAGCCAATGGTCTTAATCAGGCCATCCTTAAAAATATTTTCGTTTGCCGTAACCCGACCGACCCTGTCAATTTAGAACCGACCCAAATATTTTTTTTTTTCCCCTTTTAGTCCGACCGACTTGCCGGGTTGTAAACTTTATGTTAATACCGACCGATTGTTTTTTTTTTTACTCTAAACAACCAATACAAGTGCAATAAAATAATATTTATTTTAGTAGGCCCAAGTATTGTGAATATAAATTGCCTACATCCAAACGTGGCTCACTTAAAAAAAAACCTGTGGCGTCATCTCTACACCATTGGTTTTACGATGTCACACTATGGCCTACGCCGTTTCATTCACACAAACTGATAACGCTTTTACTTGGCACGGTTCTGGAAGAACTGTGGCCAGATCCTTTCTCATCCCTCCTCCCTTAGTCTAACGGTGACCGTGTCGGAGTATTGAAACTGGTTGTGGTCTATTCAGCATTTCTCAAAATATGGGTCCATAACATGGAGACTGCTGGTCCGCTGGAGTAGGTGGAGTGAAATTAGGCCCAGTGCTTCATCTGATAATTTGCTGCGCAGTTGATCAAGAAACCGCGGATCGAGCGAAAAAAAAAAAACGTTTCTGCTATCGATGTCATTAAACATGGAGCCCTACAATTAAGTGGTGGTATGAGCATTCATTCAGTCTTGGCGTCTCGCGAGAGAAACTGAAACTAATCGATAACGTTGGTATCAAAGCTCGCTTCAACCTGTTGGAAGGCTATTTATTTATTTAACGAAACTTAATAGAACTGGTTGTTTTTTGGAACTTCCTTAGAAACAGAGCAGAGACTTTATAATACACTGTATATCATTGAGTATTGTATAGTCAAATTTCAATATAACGTGGCCAAGAGCTATTGTAGCCTTCTTTCTGGGTACATGTAGATGAGCCCTATGACCCAAAAGTCTGCCATGACCGGGCCTCAGGTCAAAGAAGTTTGAGAAAGGCTGGTCTATATAACCTGCATCAGAATGAGGTTTGCAATGGTGCGCCTGAAGGCACGGGTTGAAGACCCAGTCAGTTACGTCACGATATGCACATTTGTGTAAATTCATTCCTACGTAATCACCATGACCAAAATTGTACTTTTTTTTTTTACTTTGAATCTTGAAAAAAAAAATATTGACCTACCTACCGACCCATTTTTAATTTTTTTTGGCTGTTACTGCAAACAAAAATATTTTTAAGGATGGCCTCAGCGAGTCAGACACCAGGGTTCTAATTGAGGACACAGAGGTCCTCAGTAACATGCCCTCAACTGCAGCTGGTGTAGCAATGCTATTTGGACTGACATATGTGCTAAACTTAAAATATCCGAAATGACTGAAATTCACTTTTGAGTTTTTCCAGAAAGTCCTAATGTAACTTGATACAAGAAAAATGACACCCAAAGTATGTTACCTCTGCTGCACAGTTAATGACTGACTGACAGAGAGAGCCTCCATTGATCATTTCAGTGCTTTACAGAACACACACACAGGATGGCAGAAATTTCTTCACCCCAGTCTCCACTACATATTTGGTAATAGTAGTTCTCTAATTTGTTGTTCACTGGATGTGGCGATGTTGCAACTACGACGGAGTATTAGGGCCACACATGAAGGAAAAAATATTTTTGCCATGTCAACATTAAACTCGACATTTCGAGAATAAAGTTGAAATGCATATCGACTTTAATCTTGACGTATAGACTTTAATGTCGCCATGTCGACATTAAACTCAACATTTCGAGAATAAAGTTGAAATATAATGTCGACTTTAATCTCGACGTGTCGACATTAAACTCAACTTTTTGAGAATAAAGTTAGTTTGGAGAGAACGACATTTCGGGGCGATTGAAAGGGAGGACTAGGCCTAATGAAACAATGCAACAAGTGCAACAATAATTCAGAGTGTTCGAGTGCAACAATGATTAGACATAGGCCTATATCATGTGGACAAAACATAGAACATATTAACCTACATTGCTCAGCCAAATACTTTGCTGTTAGGTCCTTATCACGGAGTTACAGGCGATAAATGCGATGGTCAAAAGTAGCCTAAACGTCATAGCGGTTTATTTATTTATTGTAGGCCTATTATTAAAGTGTTGTTTTTCATCTAAAGGTTCAACTTCATGCTTATGCACTAGAGGCATACTAGGCGCTCTCCCCAATCCTAGACTTTCACGTTGCTTGTTTGTAATGGATGCAAAACAGCCTATTGCTGAATGTCTATGGAGGGACGAATGAAGTTGTCCTCCCGACCACTGTAGGTGGAAATTTTGTATAGAAACATTATATCATTGGATACATAAATTTTTCTAGCTATTTAGCCTAAACGGCATAGTGCATGGTATTTCCATAACCGCGAGACAGCACTTCACGATGACGGCAATGATAGTTAACAGACAAGACAGAATCTATCTGAATATCTGCAATCTAGCAATCTATCTGAAATAACACCTATTTGAAGCCCATTTTTCATGTAACATATTGTGTATTAGTGTTGGCTACATAGCTTAAACTGTGTTTAAACAGTAGGGACTATTGCGAGTTTAATGTCAGCATGTCGACACGTCGAGATTAAAGTAGATATGATATTTCAACTTTATTCTCGAAATGTCGAGTTTAATGTCGACATGTCGACTTTATAATATTTGTTCTTCCACAAACAATATTCCTGTGAGAGAAGCAGACCAAAATACTATAGCTCACTCCAAGTTGCATATGCATGCTGCACGTGAATATGATCTTCTACCCCCATTGCCCGCATTAGCCAATGAAAGAAAATACACAGAAAAACAAGCAAATCAGAAAGAGCCCTTCCCAATGACGCCGAAGGGAAACTGACTATTCATGGCCTCGCCCACCTTGGCTTGTGACCGCCTACAGGAAGACTGGAAGATTTTGCCGCTAGGGGATTGTCTCTGCAGCTAGTAGGGGCTAACAGCAAGTTGCCAACATGGCGGGAAAAGAAATCGTGCCTGTTTTATTTCTGGCAATAACACATCAATGTTGCATGTCTTGCCTTAGAAACATGAGTTGAGGAAGAAATGGTTCGGATTTATCGTTGGAACACCACCACCGAAGTAGTGCAACATTAGTTCTGTATTCCAATCATTTCGACCACACTCACTGCCTTAGAAAGTGGTTTTGCATCGATGTTCTGAAAACCTGGTTCTGTACCGTCATGACGATCGACCACCAGCTCACAGGCTGTAAGTACAAACGAACTTTTCCACCTAACGTCTGTTACAAAATAGCATGTTCATATTCTTCACGTTAGCGTGCATGAAAAAGGTACAAGCTAGGCTTAGGCTAGCCTATATTACAGGAAGCTACACCAGGCACGTAACTGAAGTGTTCTGTTCGCGACGTGTGAAATCAGAGAATGCCTAATAGGAAGGGCTCTGGTAAATTCCATTAGAGGAATGGTCTATTTTCCCGAACGTAGCCTACAGGCCACTAACACGCCAGGTGTAGCTACTTCCATTGATTAGGCCTATTGGAAGTACATAACGTGAACGGAATGCTTCAGTTACGTGCCTGGTGTAGCTACACTCATAAGAAACTGACCACACTACCCAGAGATTTAGCTTGTTGAACCTATAATCTTCTAACCTAAGCGTTAAACCACAAATAATAATATTAGCAACAATATTTTATGCTCAACTACGGGTATTGTTCTAGTCTAAACAGGGAAAATCAAAAACACAATACCCCTGCACTATTAGGCTAAGTTGCTATCACTAGAGCTCAGGTAAACTTCAGTCTAATTTATGTCTTCTTGCCATTATTACATTGACATACAATGATGTTTTGTTTGATTACTTGCTGTTTACTTAGTGTTTTGTATGTCTTCCAGAGCACATCCTCATGTCAGGCTACACAGCTTTCTAGCCTACATTAGGTCATCACGTTAGAAGCAAAGGTTTGTGATCTAACTTGTATTGTTGTGCTAGTTAGTTTCTAGAAGTCTTTTTCTAGTAGGCTAATACAGGTTCTTATGTGCTCGTCAATGTTTTGGAAAGTCAATTCATGGGTTTCTTCAGGTCACTTTCCACAGGTGTATAAAATCAAGCACCTTGATTATGAATGCAGACTGCATGGTGCTTGATTAATACACCTGTGTAAATGGACCTGATGAAACCCATGAATTGCATAACAGATAGAATTGATATTACCGAATGTCTTCTTGTGGGTGTGCTACTTAGTACATCATACACCTTACCACAGTCACTAAAATATTTTTGTTTCCATTGTGCCAGTACAGTTTTGTGAGATAGTGAATGTCCTGTGTACTATTAGTATCTTGTAACTTGACAGTAATACACATTTATTTACTTTAGGTACCCAAACAGAATACTTCATGAAAAGTATGAGTATTGATACAAGCACTTCGGATACACCATGGGCATGGGGGCCTGCTACTACTGCTACTGACCTCTACTGCCATCAAGCCTGTTCATCCAAGGCCAGCTAGAAGACCTCGGGTTGATCAAGAGGAGGAGGAGGATGAAAGCGACATCTCCACAATAACACCTGATTGCTCCACCTATGGCCCAGCGCAATCAAAGAGCAATGTAATAAAATCATCACAGCCAACGAATGTGTTTTGTGTGTTGTCACTTCGGATCCCCAGGACAATACAAGCCGAAACAACAACTCAGACCTTTTTCCCCTAAATAATCCCAGCACCATCTTACAAAGGATCTGTAGGCCAGATGTCTGCATCGTCTGGCAAAAAGAGGACATTGTTAATTCTGTGCATAGTTTGGATGTTCTTGTTTTGTGTTTGCATTATTTTAATAGACTGCAATATTACTATTTGTCAGTGTTTCACGGACCACCTAGCAAAAAAAACAGTAGACCTACTTCAACAGTATATTACACAATAGGCCTTCTTACTGAACCACCTTGCATATTGTCTTTGCACCTTGCTTATGGTGTCAGAGGATTCATATGATTTAAACTGGCATAGGTTACATCAGTGTTGCAGAACTGTTTGGATTTGCATACAAGTTGGTTCAATATTGCAAACAACTCATCTATTATATTTTACCACATCTACTTGTGAATGAGATAGCTTGCGGACCACACTTTGAGTACTACTGCTGTATGTAAATATAATAAAGTTGTTTATAGAAAATTGACCTGTTTTGTATATTTGTTTTAGGAGTTTCATCAGTTTTTGTCCCTTTTAAGCTAAAGGTTTATCTTACCTTTCATATCTTCTGTCTCACAGAGGGCCATAGTCGAATGTTTAGTGCATTTTGAAGGGAGTACATTATGTTAAGGCAGACTGGTTCTAATTCTGGGTACAGGGTCATACAGACAACAGGGGTACTGGTGTTGCCCATTTTTCTAACCACGAGCAATCCCCTTACGAAAAAGTAGTATAGGAATCTTATAGTATTTGGGACAAAATATTATAGTAATCTTATAGGAATAATTGGGACATACTGTAGAAGTACTACTAATAACTCTATAATATCCTGTAACCGCTATAGTTTTTCTATAGTAGTCTTATAGTACCTATAGTATGTCCAAATACTATAGTATTACTGTAATATTTAGTCCCAAAATACTATAAGATTCCTATAGTAGGCTACTTTTTCTGTCATACGTGACAGAAAACAACTTGAGTAGGCTAACCTCTGCCAATGTCAGGCTATCAAAGCCATAGTTCTCATTACCGGAGAAGTCTTGCAGCACACATTCTCTGCTTCTGTAGGCATTCTGGTACAATTCCAGCAAAATATAGCTAGGTAGGCTTGTTTGCATTTAGATCTATATATATATATATATATATATATTGGGCTATGACCAAGTGGTCTTTCAATGATAGTATCATGGAATTCAAACTATCTAGCTATTCCGATAGCATTAGCAGGCTAGGTCAGTGGCTGAACTGCATTTAGGGTGCGTACCTGTGTTGTGAAGTAAAATATCTACTAGGAAGATTGCAAAGACTTTTGACTGTGTAAAGAAATAGGTCTTTATTTTAAAACGTTTCCAACTGTTTATTACTTGAAAGCAAGATGACGATTGTCACAAACGTTTACTTCTTTTAGGAGAAATTTTAAGCTGACAGGCAATTGTTACCATTCTATTAAACCAACATTCACCGACAAACGATCAGGAAGCGGTTCTTCTTCCTACTCGAATACTAGGATCAAACACATGAAGTTGTATCTCCAAAGACATTTTGTGCAACAGTTTTGACTCGAGTTTTAGCCAGGTTTAGCACTGTAAAGTTGAATATGGAGCATAGCACAGGCAGAATCGGATGAGGACGCACTGGAGGAAGTGTCCCAGTACTGTTAGCCAATCAGAGGTGAATTCATTAGCATGTCATTAATATTCATGACTCGAGGCGAAATCCAGTCGTTCCTCCCCGCCCACCTTCCCCACCAAACTAGAACAGCATGAAACAGACGCAGGACAGCATTTTTTTCACCAAAACCGCCACAGGGCTTTCATCAATACTACAGACCACTGCAAAATGAATGAAAAAACGATGAGATGAGACCTTTAATTTAGAGCAAGTTTGATAAAAAATATTTTGTTAACTGAAGTTATTTAAAATAATGATTTACACCAAATTCAGAAGAGTTTGCAGGAAATGCAGAAAATTAGTTTGAACTGAATGTTTCTGAACATTAGGTCAATATGAAATCGTTATTGTTTGACATGAAAATTGTTGTGACTGCTTAATAATATGTAACAGCATTGAGTTAACATGGCAACTCTGGCCTGCTGAACGACCTGCTTGGCCCCCTCATTGCTGATGGCAGCTATATTTATGTTTAGCTTTCGTTTCATAATTATAAAAACTTGTGTTAGTCTGTTTCTGCCAAGTTTGTATTAACCAGGTAGGTATAGCGTTAATCAAACTTCACCTCAGGTAATTTTACTTCAGCATCATCGTTCTACCTAAATAATTATTATATATTTACTTGTATGTGAATGGTGCCCTAGCTGTCAGCATATATTATGTCCCTTTATTATGCCTTATAGACCTATAATGAATAAATATGATCGTTGGATCGTCAGGATGCAAGAGAACGTGGTGTTCTTCCCAGGGAGAATCTGTGTCGTGTTCCGCAAGGGACCACACGGATTTCTCCTCCTGGAGCCGTCCGATGAAGCCAGGCGGATAAGGGACAACCCCACTCTTCAGGAGAAGTCTAGCTTGTGCGGCAGAACGTTCTTGCTGTGGTGCGTCAGAGAGGAGATGCCTCAGACAGGGAGACTACATCCTCCAATTTGGCAAGTACCAAGGGAAATCCTTTAGGTGGCTTTTGGGGAATGATGAGGGGTATACGATTATTTATATTATATATTATCTAATTCAGAACCTCCAGAAGGAGCAGGCCTCAGGTGTTTGTATGGCTGAGGGGCATAAGAAGGACAGCCTACTATCACTCTACCATTATGCTGAGTTTTCCAGAGATCCTGTCTCTCCTCGCCTATGAAGCCAGTGGAGTGGGTGTCGCGGCAGCCACGTCTGAAGATGACCAGCTGGTTGGATTTGGTTCTTGGCCCAAGAGCACCTGAAAGGAGGTCTGGGACGCCAGAGCCGATGATTACGCGGCTTTCATCACAGGGCAGAGCTGCTTCCCAGGAACGCGCATGCATAAGCTGCAGCAGTACCTGCAGAAGAGGTAGCAGTCCAACACTGCTTCCACATCAACTCAAAAGATGCCATCAACAACTTGCTACAGAAGCACCATGGTGAGAAGGATATGCTGAAGCTTGTGGATCAGGAATACACAGACATGGTCCATCGGTCTGCCGCAGATCCTAACAGCCTGGGGCACCCAACAGCCAGGTTGCACATATCCCAATATGTGAAGCACCTGGCAAAGCTTCTCAATACCAGTCCGTCATTAAACACTAGCCAAGAACAACTTCTGGAGACTCAGCAGCTGTGGCATTCTTTAACAGAGGGCAGTGACACGGCTAGCGCTCCTTGTGACGTTACCCACCTCAGCCTGAACTTATTGATACTGTCTATGAACTGCATCACCAAAGTACTTCCAGTTTCACCCTTTCTTTATATAAAAAGCCAGAGCACACCAAGAGTGAACAACCCCTACACCCTGCCATGCTTGTACGGCTGTCCGAATGGTGTCATTTGGAGTTGGACGACCACGTGTTATCATTGGTACAAGTGCTGAGCACTACATACTGGCCTCTCGGCTCAGTTACAGAGCCTGTAAGAGGTACTGGTTTGCTGATAAACCACAGTGGATGGACATGCTGCCAAGTCACTTCAGCAACATCTTGCCGGCTTATCTTAAACACAAAAAGGCCTTATGTAAGACTGTGTTGGATGAGCTGTGCCGCTCCGGAAAGTCTCTCAATGACATGGCCAGTCAGTTGAATGAGGCTCTCCATCTCCGGTATGAGCACGCACATTTGGCGTACCTGTCCACTGATAAAACAGTGGACTATATGGACAGCGAACCATCACAGGGATGTTACGACCCTGTTGATTGTTCTTGGGGCTCCGCCCCTTTATTCTATGTGTTGCCTGTCTGTCTCCTGCAGGGTGCTGAGTGCAGGGGTGGCGCCTAGTAGTTAATGGGCTGGACTATGAGAAGGCCGGGTTTCCCATGGACGCTCTCTTGGCCTATCGCTCATTAGCGGCTTGCTCCGATGGGGAGAGTTTGGAGAGAGCCGTCGCTGGTCGTGTAGCCCTTGCTGGGAGCTCCCGCCGTCGTCATCGTATTTTGTTTTGTTTATTCATTTCCCCTAGACACACTTTGCACAACATTTTGCTTTTATACATTATACTGACTTTTCTATTTATGTAAATAAATTCTGTATTTATATTGAAACGCTACGGTGTGGTCTCCCCCATTTTATGTCAGTTCTGCTTTGAGCCAAGCAGCCTTGACAGGGACAACAACTCCTGCTCCCTTTTGGTGGGTCTGGTGATGTGGATGGCTGGTATGGAGTGACAGTTTCAGTCCACTACCTGGTTGACTGTCTCATTCAGGAGTATCACAGGCAGGAAGACACCCTCACTCTGCACAAGGCACTTTTGGACAGGCCTTAACCCATGTACGAGGGGCAGTCACACCGCCGTTACATTTCGGCAGGGCTTCCCAAAGCAAAGTACCAGTGGGTTGACTATATACACACCTTCTCTTTGTGTGTGGTCAGGGATTGCTCTGTGGCCTTCGGGATTCCAAACTCCGGGCACCAGGAGTACCTCCTCTGGGACTCTTGGAAGACCACTATCGAGGCTGAAGCAACCTTTGGGCACCTCCAACACCTGTGCCTCCCGCATCAAGTTTAACAGCGCATGACGGCATGAATATCAAGCTGGACTTGTTTCATTGCATGCAATATTTCTCCAGAGAGTGTGTGTCTGCTGCAAGTTTCTCTCAGCAGCTTTTAGTGTCGTGGACCAGACCGACCTGCAGAGACTGAAGCAGGCCCCCCCCCCCAAAGAACTGCTAGAGAGAGTGCAGAGTGTCCTGCACAGATTCTATTCAGAATGTGATCCTGATGGTGTGCCGCTGTTTAAGCAAGTCAATGCTGAGGTGTGGAGGATTCAGCATGTCCACATCCTCAGAGGTTGCCTGAGTGACCCCGAGGTTGCAGAGGGAATCCTTTACAGACATGGTGGAACAGTGCAGCTGAATCATGTCAAGGGAGAGGGGGCAGCTGTACCCCTGTGGATCCCTGTGAGAGGCACCTCTCAGCAGGAGGGGTTCCATTTTCATCAGGCGAAATGGGTCACCTGCACTCAGGTCTACACAGAATTCTTTCAGGCGCCGGGCATGACTGGCGTGGTTCACTGGAACTTCCCGTGCCTTGTGGACCTGAATCTGCCTGATGTGAAGTTGCCTGCAGTTTTTGATCCAGTCCTGATCATGGAGCCAAATAAGCTTTGAGGCACTGACAGACCAGGCAAAGTATCCTATTTTACGTGTCTCGCACACAGACACAGGAGAAACGTTTGGACTGCAGTATGTGGAACCTTTCACAAGTCCATCACTTCTCCGATCTGTCTGCTCTCAGCGAGATATTTACTGATGATTCATCTGAGATGTTCCAGGACGACATCTTTGGTGTGGCTTCTCTTGGCTCACATGCTGCTACTCACCCTGCACATCCTGCCAAATTGGAAGGTAATTTAGCTCAATTCTTTATCTCTTAAAATAATTGAATTCATATACGAATACTTATTTCATGAAATAAGTGAAAATCATTGGCTGTTCTCTTTCTCTCCCTTTTCCTTTAGTTGTCCCAGTGACTCCGCCATTGCCCCGGCCTGCCTCTCCACGTGCTGCACACACAGGTCCCGTCCAGGCAGATGGTCTACTTTTTGTCCCTGACCATTTGCGCTGGACACAGCCAATGAGGGATGGCATTGATTGCCTTCTGGCAAAGCATCATGGCCAGAAAGAGCTGCTCACCAACGCTACGTGAAGCACCTGGCCAAGCTGACTAACACCAGTTTGTGTCTTAACACTAGCCCAGAGAAGCTCCTGGAGACCCAGCAACTTTGGCATCAGCTCACACAGGGGAGTGAAACTGACTGTTCCAGTGGTAACCCTCCCACCTGCACCGGTGAATCCGTCCAGTAGTAAGACCCAGGAGTCCTCTCTACCCAAGAGAAAAAAACAAACGGTGAAGGAGCTTGTGCAAAAGCAACAGTAACAGCAGCCTGGGCCAAGCGGGAGGAGAAACTGTCTTGCGTGTGGTCAACCAAAGTCCCGTTATCTTGGTGATGGCTCCTCCATTCATTTGTTCCATCAGTCAGGGGAGGTGATTTTTTTTTAAAGCAACACCAAAGAGTTTTTGTACCTTAAAATAATGTTTCCAAAATCGTTTCAGTGGTTCATCAACTCGTAACAGGGTGAACGGCAATTCTGCATTTGCTTTGCGGCCCTCTATCGGCTATAACCGCACTATGTAAGTTTGCCAGATCGGGTAGCGGATTTGTAGTTCGATGGAATGAGACATAAGAAACTACAAATTTGACTTGCATCTGATGTTGCAATACATTGTACTTTTATAAGTCATGCAACATATTCTACCTTGTCTTTGGACATCGTTATTTGCAAAGCCGGTGCTGGATAAACAAACAGTGTGTGTGCGACAGAGGGAAAGTTCTTTGGTGTTGCTTTAACCCCTAGAACCCGATTGACGCAAAGTGCGTCAAAAAACACACCCGTTCTTCTCTGTTACATTGCTCCGCGACTGTTCAGCGCAACGAGATAAAACCTTTATTGCATGACAGAGAAGAAGTGGGGCTTTCCAAAGAGACTATGCACTTGTCTGTACGATCAAGTATGAAAATTAAAAAAAAATCATGAAATTAAATCAAATTGCATCATATTTACAGTCTATACTTCTCTGCGTTCACCTGCGCACCCATTACTCTCGTTTGAATTACTCGCGAACCTGTGATCGCATAGATATGGCAAGCATATCAGATGAAAGAGGAGAAACAGGGCTATCCATTGGTACCATGGATATCGATCTTTCAGGCTTATAAAAACAGACGAAGTGATTGCAAAATATTAACGTCATGTACACAAACCAACGCTGCACACCCATTACTCTCGGAGTAATTACTCGCGGACCCGTGATCAGATATATATGCCACGCATGTTAGATCAAAGAGGAGACACAGAGCTATCATTTGATACCAAATACATCCTTCTGGGTTATAAAACAGACGAAGTGACAGCAAAATAATAACTTCATATAGCTGGACTTACCCCACGTTTTTGTCTGTTTTTGTGGCAAAGCATGTTTATAATCCAACGCTATCGTGTGTTTCTCTATGGCAAAACATGTTCATAATCCGGTTTTGAGATCCTAGAAAATTCCTGCATGGCATCCAATTCAAGGCTCACATTGCATCCCAATTTGTTCAACAAAGAAACACCTTTTTTGCCTTTACTTTGTTCATGGCAATGCAGTAAAAAGTTGAGAATCATCATGAGTGCATCACACATGCTAACAGGCAAACTTGGGTCAAGTCAGGTCAGATCAGTTCATGTCACAATATATGGAGCTCATTTTTCATCGCTAAATAAAAAATGGCATTTATTTCCGTAAATCACACACCACATATTTCTGTAAATTGCTCAGCCCCAGAGTATCCCTCCAACATGGCAATTATATTGCCCGTTTCAGGACAGTCAGCCCTACACACACATGAAATGCATGTAGAGCTATGAGCTTGCTGTGGTGAGATACAGGTCAACATATAATAATTTTTATAATATGATTTTTATATTTTAATTCTTTAAAAATCAAAATAAAATCAATGCTAGTACTAACACATGAAATGAAATGGCAGATCTGGATAGCCTAGACTCTGCTGAAAAAAACAATATATAATATGTGTGTGTGGCACTTACAATGACCAGAATAAATCCTTATGAATAAAGGTAGTGAAAATGCCCTAAAAACAGCTTAGGGTTCTAAGGGTTAAGCGCAAACTAGAGTGTTCTGCAGAATCCAGACGGGTCATTGAGGAGCGGGGAAAGTGGAAGGCCCTGGAGCAGCATCCGACTGGTCGGCTTTGCAGGTTCTGCCACAAGCCGCTCAAACTGGGTCTACACAGTCCACACCTACATACTGTGTTCCCCTAGTCTGGCAGGAGAATATGTATATTGTCCTGCCAGAGTCTTTGCCCTCTATCAAACAGAGGGGATGACTCATGAGATGACTTGGGCTGAATTCTGTCAAACCTCCTTTTATGAAGCTGAAAAGGAGAGATGGGCCACAAAGGAAGTAAAGTGATTGCTCACAGTTCCCCTCAGTTTTGAATGTATATTGTAATTATTAGAGCAAGAACAGACGTTTCAGCAACCCGACTATTCTCAATGCTCATCTGCTCTCTTGTAAAAGTAGTTGCTCCTTTTTGCAAGACTTTGACCTTTGTCAGAGTGCGAACCACTTACAGCCTCTTCAAAGCCAGCTTTACACAAAATGCGTGTGACAAGCCTGTTTGGAGAAACTTTTTTTAAAGGTGCCCTGCCACACAAAACTGTTTTTATTTATATTTTTTCAAATGTGTTAGGTCCATATGTGTTTGAATGTGAAAATGAACAGCTACCTCCTCTGTCAGCTCTAGCCACTGAAAAGAAATAAGCAGAGAAATCAGGCCAATTGAAAAAGCTCTTAAGTTTGACGTGGAATTCATGACGTAGTAATCTTGAGCATTATTATTCATGAGCTCGACCAGTTGAGACCGTGCCCACAAAATTCGTTTAGCTCTGTGACAGTTTTCATATGTAGGCCTAAGGATGGCTGAATGTCAACGGGCTTGTGCGCTATGCACAAATAGAACTTCAACAATTCATTTTGCCCAAGAACTCGGTAAGTTTTTTGGAACAATGCCACAGGCTTTGCAAAAAGGTTGCAGTTGAAGCCTGGAGCAGTAGGCGACCAGTGCCCAGTCCGTAAGTAAAACGTTATTGTCAACTCAAGGAAGTGCTATGTTATACAGGTTTAATGCACTCACTAGCCTAGCAGGTTTTATGCCTTTTTGGCTAAGGCTAGCACTCGCTAGCCAAGCTAAGTTCATGTCATGAAGCTAAAATTAGTTGATAACAGCTACCATCGCGGCAGTCTACGACCAGTGCCCAGTCCATAAGTAAAATGTTATTGTCAACTCAAGGAAGTGTTATGTTATCAGTGTTTCCCACAGAATTAAATTCTATTTGTGGTGGTAGGTTTGCAGAATTAACTTGAATGCAACAGTTTTTAACAAATTAGCGCAGCGTGGTTATGATGCTAACCAGATTTAAGCACAATTTAGTACAACCTGGAAAATCATTGTGTGGTGGACAATGTTGATATTGTGGTGGGCCGCCACAAATAAGTCAATGTATGGGAAACACTGGTTATACAGGTTTAATGCTAGCCAAGCTAAGTTCATGCCAATTTAGTTGATAACAGCTATCATGTTATGGACAAAACCGACTAGCTGTTAGCCCATCAGAGTCAAGCAACTTAGCTCGTTGAATATTAATGAGAACTGGCGCAAATCGAGCTGAGTCTTCCTGCAGGCTTTCTATACCACGCTAGAATGGTTTGAAACAAGGTAACCAAGGCATGTTTTCCACAAAAGTTTTTATGAAATTGTGGCAGATTTTTTTGAAGATGTAATGTGTTGCCAGGCAGCAGCCGAGAGATATATGTAGGAAAGTTCATGAAGAGTTCATGTGCAGCCAGGTGGCCAGGCAGAAGCTGGGGCAGGATGTCATGCACGTGCACGAACGTGACACAGGCCTAATGGGGATTATTTAATAATTTTTTGTGGCAGCTCAGTGAGCTCATCCACCTATATGATTTATTGAATATACATTGATTGGATGAAAAAGGGTCTGCCGATTTCATAGGGGGCAGACACCGGGCCAGGGTTGGCCATAAGTAAAAAAGGAGATGTTTTTGACCACATACAAAACTTTCCCAAGAGGAAAATCCTCAGAACGTGCGCACCTTCTCCCCAAGGCCTGGGTCTTGGAGTCTCCGCTGCAGAGGACATCCATCATTCGCAACTCCTGTCTGGCGACACTTAGTCTCTGTGCATTCAGAGCTGTACCCAGGAGGACTTGTGTATAAAAGGCCACAAGCGGACACTTCTCATCTCAGACCGTTCTCCGCTGGTTTTTGTTCAGACTGCTGAGTTAGAGTTAAAAGTTAGTGATTTTTTCCACGACAAAATCCATGGTAGAACTTCAGACATTACCACAAAGTAATGAAATGCGTGTGGCAGGTCACCTTTAAAGAAGCCCTATGCAGGTCTGGTTATTCCTTCGCTGTTTCTGGGTTTTCGCCTGATTTGGGCTCGCATTTTTCACGACATAGCTCCAACCACACTAGCTAGCGAGCTAGCCATCAATAAACCAAACTAAACACATAGGGGCTCACAATAAAACGGTCGAGCAAACACATTGTTCAAGAGACTATCAAATCACATTACAAAAACGAAGTTCACCCAAGGGTAGGCTACTTACAATTTCAACAGCAACAAAGCCAAGTCGGAGTCCGTTTTGCAGTCTTCTTAGAAACTACAATCTGACTGCATTTTCGAGTATTTCCGCCGAGTTACATCCGGATGTGTTCGGACCGCGACCAGAAAGTTGCATATTCGGAGAAGCACTAGGGGGAGACAAAGCACCCACCAAACGACCCAAAAAGTGTTGTAGAACCATCAGAACGACTCTCAACCTGCATAATTAAGGTCATTTTTGCTAAAATTGTTGCATAGGGCCTCTTTAAAGGAACACGCCACCCAATGTCAGTATTAATATATGTTCTTACCTTAACTTTCACGAGTTGAGTCATACCTCTCCGGTGTCGGTACGTGCACTCAAACGCTCTGGCTTGAGGCGAGAATGTGTTAGCATGTTGCTATGCTAGCGGGCCCAGACGTAGCCGTAGAGGGAGGAAGATAGCATTAATCAAACACATCCACGTTTTCCCTACTTAAATACAGTTGCACGAGTAGTTGATAAAAATGTGTAAGGTCTCACAACATGAAATGTGGCGATTTTCCAAGCGAATAAACAGGAGAACTACAATGTGTGGCGCAATAGCACTTGGGAGTACTTGACCTAGCATAGTAATATTAATTAATACCTAATTGTAGATACTATCCACCACAGAGTTTAGAATCCATGCTTGATCGACCCCTCAGCCTCCCCCTCCCCTCTGAGCGAGAGAGAGAGGCACACACACTAGAGATGCGCTGATGGGCTATTATTTCAACCATAACTGCATAGCAAAACTCATCATCAATCCGCACCAAAGTTTTTTGACCAATTTTCAAAACCGCACCCGCCCGCCATCCGCTGGTTGTTTTATTGTATATGGGTGATGCGGCGCTGTCTCCAAACAAAACGCACATCGGCCCGTTGCCTATTCTGCCAGCTTGTGCCAATATATCGTCCAAAATGCTTGATTGCATTGCATTCTCCACATTTTTATGTCCCACAAAAGCATTTTTGTTCAGTGAATCTTTTGTAAATTGCTTTACAATAGCATCGGGCCCTTGTCAGCAGCCTTCGGCTTGCCTCTTGCCACTATTCACTCCTTCGTCTTCAACATTCCCTTCTCAATATTTTTGGCCTATGTGTCCAGTTACATAGTCTGTTCTTAGTCTTGGATTTTGTGAAGTAAATGTCTAAATATCACCTGCTTGCTGCAGCTTCCTTTTAAAACAGCTTATTTTTCTCTCTCGAGCATTTCATCTGCTGTCGGCTTGTCTCTCCACATCGTCCAAAATGCTTGATTGCATTGCATTCTCCATATTTTTAGCTATATTTTCATGTACCACATCAGCATTTTTGTTCAGTGAATCTTATCAAGGATTTCTTTCAAAAAGAAAGAAATCCTTGATAAAATAACAAGTCATTCACATTATAGGCTAGGCCTACTTTACGCACAGTCATGTCAGGATGACACTATGACAAGTCTGTTCTGAAGAGCACGTCTTTTTCAGACAGACAGCACAATTCATTTTATACCAGCAGGCCGATCGGACAAGGCGCCTCGATATTAAAGAAACGCCGACTCCATTCATTCCGAAAGTCCACCGCACAACAGTGCAACGTGCATGTTCACATTTTTAGTAACAACCGCCAAACTTGCTTGCTTGCCTTACACATCTAAGTTTTCCGACTATTTTTCTACCTTCTTTTTTCCGCTGTGGATGTTATTGAGCTTTAGGGCTTTGACTTCTGCCCAAAAATCATATTCGAAGTTCCTTTGTTTTTTATTATCTATTATATTATTATTATATTTTAACCATTAAATGTCTTCAGGAAGACCGATATTGGTATCAAACTTAAGTTCTATATGTTCTGTCCACCAGAGGGCAGTGTATCAGTCAATGTCAATAGACTACGTGCACGAAAGGCTGAGTATTTATGCGTGTGTTAAAATTGTTATTATTGAGCATAGGGCCGGGCGATAAAACGATAACGATATGTATCGCAATAGACATGTAATCGATATCAATAAAAAATACGTTCGATAGAACATTCATAATTAAAAGCAACACACACCTCCTGCCTTACGTTGTCCATAAATAAATAGGCTAAATATATCTTGCATTGTAGTATGTCAAACTACCAGAGTAGGCGATAGAAGTAGGCCTACCTCAACAAAGACTCTCCTTGCCCCATGCACTCTTTCTCTCTCCCTCTCAACAGGCGCATCATAGCATGCGCATGTAATCCAAACATTAATAGTGTAAGACGACTGGCTAAATTGCTATTAAATCCGGTTAGCATCATTAGCACGCTGCACGAATTTGTTCAAAACTGTTGCATTCAAATTGACTGCTAAGTTCTAATCATCTCAATTCCGCAAATGGAAAAGTATTTTCCAAGACTCAAACGGGCCTGTCCCAAGGAGAAAAAGTATTCATTTGAAACTTAAACACACATAGGGAAACTGAACAGTCTAACCAGACTATGATAATCTAGCAAATTAAGCTAACGTTAGCCTACTTTGTTTACAATATTTCCAGGGTTCAACCAGTGCTGCTTTTCATTCAGACTTATCTGCACATTTATTTATTTGAGTGTTTTTCATGATTGTGTTGCCATTTCTTTTCCCTGTTTGCTTTGATAACTGAGGTGATTAAAATCAGAGGAAGGTTAAGTTTAAAATAAAAGTGTCTATTATGTCTATGTGTGAGCTCACTAAGCGCGAACCAGCCAGGATGCTAACATTACCTACAGGAGCCCAGATGACCAATAATAGCCTTGCTAATGAGCTCGCGATTTTACTTCACCAGGCGTGAAAAAAACCTCGGAATCTGAATTGAAAACAACGTTTAGCCTACAGCCAAATACATATAGAAATGATCTCCATAGGCCAAAGGTTCGAATATTAAGAGATCCCTAAAATTCGTTCGAATATCTTTAATTTTTAAAATAATCGAATTATATTCAAATAACGAAGTTCGGAGTCAAAGCCCTATTGAGCTTGTAGAAGTTTTAGCTCTTACGTTCTGAACATCTCGCACTGCCATCGCCCGATGTCATTTCTGAGGCATATCACTCTCTGTCTCTCTTTTAAATGCCTATTCCCTGAATGGTAGGCTACAATTACTATGTGTTTTATATATACCGTAAAACTCCAAATAATAGCCCGGGCTTTTATTTTCCCAAATCGCCAAACTGCACCGGCTAGTATTAGAGACAGGCGTCTATATGAGACAGGCCTTTAATTCCCTTTACACAAAACTTTTCCTCTGCAAAGATGGAAAATATTATCGAATTAATTATTTCAAACACACTGAATGTCTACCTATATGACTAGGCTATCTGTTGACAATTACGGATCATCATTCATTTAGTGTTGAGATGTTGTTCATTGAGTGAGATACAGTAAGATCCAAATAGCGGGGATAGCCAGAACAGATGGAACACGTTTTAATTAAACATAATCTACAAAGAGATCGTATCACACTGAAAGCTCATATTTTGTCACTAGCAAATAGCCTATATCGGTCCTTTGTCAAATACAGTTGCATTATCTGCCATGACCAAAACTGTTCAGGAATTATTTATGCAAAAGTGGAACGTGCTTAATGTTTCATTCTCCCTCCTTTTCAGCACGAATGAAACAGCATGAGAGAGAGCATGAACCATATTGTTTCTCCCGTTTGTATTTGCCAAATTTGACAACAGTCTACATTCAAATCATAGCCTACTTCCAGGCGCGCGGGAACATATTTTTGACCAGGGGTGCTGAATAACAAAATAATCATGGATATCCAACGATTTCTTCCCCAGCATATGATTCGAATTTAGACAGCTAAATATGCCATTTCACCGCCGTGTATGAGTAGGTCTAAGAGTGAGAAGTTTTATAATGCCCTGGGCAGCTACATTCCACTGCAACTATGCGCAGCACTTGCCACTCCGACTCATCAATAAAAACTGTGCGCCGCACACAGTCCCATAGAAGTTTAACTTGACTTTACATCATTAACCTATTTCAGTAGGTTATATAGCCAGAGAATGTCCGTAGACGGGCTCTGATATAGTCTAGTCTAAGGTAAATTCCTTTTCTGACTTCTTTTCTCTTTATCGCCATGGCATTTAGAATAAAGAATAACGTTCGCGAACCGTTCTGGTTTTGTTGCCAGCATAAAAACAAGCTTACCATCGGCCTATCCGCAAATTTTAAACACAAGGGATGAATTGAACGATGACGAAGTCGGACATATAGGCATAGTTCATATTGGAAAAAAGTTATACAATTTGTAACTCTACCTTCTCCCCACCGCAGTCTTTTAATGCCATCTAATCATAACGTGCGCAGTCTGCGCCATACTTAAGCCCAAATCACACCAAAGATTCGCAACGAGGTGAGCAGCAACTTGATGCAACATTCTAAAACCTTGCAACTGTGACCAGACATTTGAATGCTTTGCAACGGCTTGTAACAACGTGCAACATCTAATTCACACTGCTGTAACCTCCTTTCTGTAACGGTTTCGTGTCATTGCGAATCTTTAAACAGACGATCTGACGGGTTTTAGAAGATTAAATACAACCCGAAACTAAAAAACAGACCAGGCCTCTACTGGAGACCGGCCTTTAACCCAAACCTTTTAGCCTCTTTAAAAGAGACAGGCGTCTCTTAGGGACTCGGCGATTATTTGAAGTTTTACGGTAATATCGAAACAAAATAACCCAGGCAGTCTCATCTAGGATATAGCACAGGTTGAAGTCAATGTCAAGTTGGTTCTATTTACGGAGGTGAATGTGTGAGTGTGTGTAAACATCTCGATGACTCAGAAATGACATCGGAAGACAAAGGAGTGAATAGTGGCAAGAGGCAAGCCGAAGGCTGCTGACAAGGGCCCGACGCTATTGTAAAGCAATTTACAAAAGATTCACTCAACAAAAATGCTGATGTGGTACATGAAAATGTAGCTAAAAATGTGGAGAATGCAATGCAATCAAGCATTTTGGACGATGTGGAGAGACAAGCCGGCAGCAGATTAAATGCTCGAGAGAGAAAAATATGCTGTTTTAAAAGGAAGCTGCAGCAAGCAGGTTATATTTCCCTTGAAGGCCCCCTGGCCTGCGTCTAAGACAAGCCAGGGCCCCCCTACCCGAACTACCCGCATACACACACAAAAAGAATAGTGATTAATTACAAACTTATAAGTTCAGAGGTAATAAATAGCTACATGAATTTAAATGTGGAACAAAAATATGTTTTAATTTGGATTATACAGAATTTTGATTATCCAATTGGGTGTGTTATTGGGATTTCATACATTTAATGTGCGCAAATATAATTTTGGTACCTCAGCCCAGGCAACATTGTGCAATCCAGGCATCCCCTGCAATCTCTGGCGCCCCCTAGTGGGGTCTGCGGACCCCAGGTTGGGAACCACTGCCTTAGATCACAGGAGACTGTTCAAACCCACTGTTAAAACAGAGTGTGGTGAAGCTGCTGTTAACTATTGTGGATTGTGGAACCAATGGCCTAGCCACATCAAAAGCGCTCCGACGACCAACCGCTTCAAGACCAGATTAAAAACTAAATTAATTTAATGTATTTTTATACCTTTTTATTTAAATGTATTTTACCATTTCACTTTGATTTATTTTTTATGTTTACATTATTTATGTTTTAGTTTTCTTATTTATTTTATATATTTTACCTATTACTATGTATCCATCATTTTTATTCATTTGACCTATTTTTATTTATTTGACCTATTTTACCATTTTTACTAAATTGTAATGGTTCCTTTTTTATGTTGCCTTTATTTTAACTTACATTCTTATCCATTTCTATTTCACTTATTTTACTACATTTACTTTATTTATTGTTTGTTTTTAAGTTTGCTCTTATTTCATTTATATCTTTTATTATTTTTTTTATTCATTTGACTACTTTTCCTATATTTTAAATGTTAGGATTATCTTGCTGTGTTCTACTGATGAAGTAAAGCACATTAAACTGAGCTTTAAGTATACTCCACATGGAAACATGTGAGTAACCCAACTCATGATGACCCTCCCCCACAGTGTGCAGCATGGGGAATTAGCTCAAATGGTAGAGCGCTCGCTTAGCATGCGAGAGGTAGCGGGATCGATGCCCGCATTCTCCAATGGAACTTTTTTTCCCTCTCCGTCTGAGGTTATACACATAAAATGGGAGATCACAGGAGAGACACCATGAACTTATATTAGGGGCTACAACTAGCCCTCCCCCCAGCAGCTTTCCAGAGGCCTGCTAGAATGCGTCTGGGAAAAAAGTTGCATTGGCCGGGAATCGAACCCGGGCCTCCCGCGTGGCAGGCGAGAATTCTACCACTGAACCACCAATGCATGAAGACTATAAGAATGAGACATCTATTAAATACATATACACCCGTGTCTCCATCACAAGAAATGTTTTCCCCCCATTTAAACCATTTTATTATCTGCATGGTTATTATTATAATTTAAAATTCAATCAGTTCATTTTAAACTACTATTTTAAATGCTAATGTGATGTTTATTGTTATAGTTGTGAGTCGGTTTAGATAAAAGTACCCCCTAAGTAAACACATACAAAACAGAAACATAAAACTACATCTTAACACCACTAAATATCTTGCGAATAAACTGGAGAGCTCTGCAGTAATAAAAGTGATCTAGTTTCCTACTTCAACTACACTGTGAGCCCTTCCCCCCTCTAACGCATGCAGCTTACGGGCTACACCCATCCCCCCCCCGGACACATGCAGCTAAAGGGTGACGTGGTTTACCAGACCCCTGCAAGGCATTTGGAAGAAAAGTTGCATTGGCCGGGAATCGAACCCGGGCCTCCCGCGTGGCAGGCGAGAATTCTACCACTGAACCACCAATGCTTAGGAACTATGCGATTGAAACATGTGTTAAATACACACACACACTGTTGTTGTTTTCTATTACAAAAAATCATTTTTTTCAATACTTGAACATATAATATTATATGTATGCTATATAATGCTTATTGTTGTTATTATTTTATTGATTAACTTTAACTGTTATTTTCAATACTAATGTAATGCTTATTGTAATTGTTGTTAGTTACTTTGAATAAAACAAAGCCTGCAGAGTAAATACATAAATCCTAAACATATATTTTAATTTTGACAACAGCTAACCACTTCAACAGCTAACTACTACATTCAGCTACATATACAAGCAACTTGCTGCTAACCAAAACATTATTGGTGCACTAACTTTAAGGTCTTGGTTAGGATCCTTAACAACAAAATGTATAGCCCATGGTGTTTATCCCACTTTATGTCTATAACCTCAGATGGAGAGGGAAAAGGTTTCAATGGAGAATGCGGGCATCGATCCCGCTACCTCTCGCATGCTAAGCGAGCGCTCTACCATTTGAGCTAATTCCCCGTGCTGCACATGGTGGGGGAGGGTCATTATCAGTTGGGTGACTCACATGTTTCCATGTGGAGTAAATGTAAAAATGTTACACGTATGTAATTGTGCATTATAAGTACTGTTTTTAGGAAGAAAGGAAATACATTTTACCACATTTCCTTACAACAGTGGTTGTGAATCACAAACGTTAGCAACATACTTTCCATTTCCTGTAGCTTACTGCTATGGTCAGAAAGTTCATTATTAGCACTTCAATTTAACACACTGGATTGCACTACTAAAACACATTCAAAGACAGCCTAGGTTGCAACTGTAAATGGGAGACTTTTCGAGTTACAAATGATTTAATGTACTTACTATGTTGAGACGTAACCATTTACCCATAAGTTTAATTTTACATACAAACATCACTAACTTATCCTGTGGTTAACAATGACCAGACTCTCTCACCACTCTTGGGGGCAGTTGGCTCGCATGGCCACGCTATGGTTCACATTGTTTCATACTTTTACTCACGTCACTTAGCAATAACTGAAAAAGCTGTTTCCGCCCGGTTTCGAACCGGGGACCTTTCGCGTGTGAGGCGAACGTGATAACCACTACACTACGGAAACTGTCTCTAGTTTGAAACGGGTGCCATTTTGAGCCATTCTTCTTGGTTGTCGTATACGAGTCGCTGAATCATTTTACAGAGTTAAACTCCGGTACTTTGGGATTTAATGAAGCCAACTGAAGAACACAACATACTGTCGTGGCAGGTTCTGGGGTCGTAATAAAGTTATAAACAATTGGAGGTTTGCCTTCAATTCAGCAAACGGTAGGCTAGCCAGTATAGGCGCACTGACAGTTCGTCTTCCAGCAGGACCACGAGAGAAGACGACGGAAGAACAGCCGAAAACTTTACCATAGAGGGTTAAAGCGGAGCTAGTAATCAAGGATCTTTGACTATACTTCATACGAGTTTTGTGCGCCTAGTTTCGGCCTCGGGACGATATTACTCACTGAAGCAATAATAGCCTATCCTACAATGTTGTCAAAGTAACTGTCAACAAGTCAACAATTTTATTTATCTTCAGAAAGAGGATATAATTCGACAACTGCGGTCAAAATAACCTATTGTCGAATGCGATTGGTTGTGGCTCTTTTATATGGCTTCAGATAACACGCCTTTTATGAATGATTTCATTTGACAGTTGTGTAGGTTGTTATTCTACATTTACGGTCTTATTACAACGACCCAAATAGCCAATGGCCACGACAGACGTTGGCTTATTTTCAATTGGCAATCCGAAAGTACCGCAGGCTAATGATGTGCGGTTCTGGTGAGCTTAGAGGCAGAGAGGAAGAGTAGGTGGAAATCCTACCTCACCCTAATGCAAAGCCTACACGAAATTCTGCACATTAACATTTACAACTGTTGGCGATTTTGAATATGCAACCCGCAATATCTCCTGGATGCTTGCACCCACCAGACCCGCGCACCACAAATCGCCTGCCCTGACTAAAGTAGCCTACCTGTAGTGAAGAACGCTGTCTAAGGTCCATCAGTGTTCATCTCGTGCATCTTCCAGAACATCACCAATCAGTCGATTCTGAAACTAGTGGTCTGGCTGTGGGCCTATGCCCTACATTTCTTTGTTTTGCACAACACATAAGTATAACATATACAGATATGCTAAACATGTGTAAACTATAATAATATAACATTTCACCGAGCTGTCATAACGTAGCCATTATCATTTCTTGAATAAGCCTCTCTCATCTAGCGACCATGCTGTAGGCCTAATTACAGCTTCAACAGACCTTTAAAAATCAGATATAATAGTTCGACCTCATCAAAATGTTAATACGACATCATGATTCTGATTAAGAAAAATTCACAAATCCACAAAATAACTATCTTCAATATTCAACACAAAATTTGCTACACACGCACAAGACCAGAATACATGCTGTGTGCACATGGAGCGAAAATGCTAACATGATCTTGTTAGCTAACTAACTTGCTCTGTAGAATTACTTTGCAAATACTGTAATTATATCCTTGCGCATCTCCAAACAAACGTAAGGATATCATAAATACAATACACTCACCCTGATTTTGTCAACACAGCAAAAACCTTGTACACTCATGTCTTGAAAAATTGTTAAAATGTAACGCTGGGTCGGTTCCATAGAGGTCGGTTCAGCGGATCACGTTCTACTGACCATGATGTCAACTTGAGCAAGTGCGCATGTATGCAGCCGAAGTCATTTGCAAATTATAACATGACTTTTTTTTTTTATCAATAAATTAAAAGTCAGTGTAATTGTCTGTAAATGAATGAATTTAAAGTAACTCATTGAGACGTTTAATTTAAATCTGTATTTGTTAATAGTAATGATTATATTACCATATATTGACTAATAAGGCTGCTTCATTGATATCACTGTTGTGGCATACCTAGATAGGTAGATAGATGGATACTTTATTGAAACCCCAAGGGGAAATTCAGGGGGTCTCAGTAGCATACAGACATCACACACAACATGCACTTACAGCAGAAATGGTAAATATAAGTATAAGTATAAACATATAACCAAACTCCACTGTACAATAGAGACAGTATAGGAGATAAGAAAAACTAACAAAACTAATAAATACTAAATATACTATATAAATTAAATGTAAAAAATCCAGTGTGCTTGAGGGTGATCAAGCATGAGACGCTTGTAGTGACAGGGCCTGTAGTTCTGTGTGTATGGTAAGGTGCTCAAGAGAGTGAGTGTCATGGTGAAGGTGCAAAAAGTAGTTCAACATTAGTCCAACAGTGCAACAGTGCAATAATAAGGTCTAGAGACCAGCATAAATAATATGGACAAATAGGAGAGTAAAGTATAATGTAGACAAGGTAATATAAAAAAGAAAGGCTAGGCAATCAAGGACATGGGTAGATGGAGGAGAAATCAAAAATAATAAATAAAAAGTGTGCAAAAGTTGGAGAAAGTCAGATATGTGTGTGTGTGTGTGTGTGTGTGTTTTGACGTGTGATGAAATAAGAAAATAAATAAAAGGTCTGTAGCATAGGGAGAGGGATGTAAAAGTGCTAAAAGTCTTGTAGGTGTGTGTGGGTGTGTGTGTGTGTGGGGGGTCATGAGTGCTGAGGAGTGAATGAGTGCAAAGTCAGTATAGTGTGAGTTCAGAGTTGGGAAATGTTTGAGAGTGCTGAGGAGTGAATGTGTGCAAAGTCAGTATAGTGTGAGTTCAGAGTTGGATGGCCTGGGGATAAAAACTTCTCCTGAGTCTCTCAGTTCTGGCTTTGTGACTACATAGGCGTCTTCTTGATTTCAGCGGTAGGAATAATCCATTGTTAGGATGAGAAGAGTCCTTCAGAATCTTTTGGGCTCTTAGGAGTACTCTTCTGGAATAGATATCTTGTAGAGCAGGGGAGTTGAGTTCTTATAGTACGTTCAGCTGAGCACTACTCTCTGCAGAGTACTACAATCTCTAACTGTGGAGTTCCCATACCAGGTGATGATGCTACCAGTTAGAACACTCTCAACCGCTGAAATGTAGAAGGCCTTCATGATGGATGTAGAAACTTTGAATTTCCTTAGCTGACGAAGGAAGTAGAGTCGTTGTCTGGACTTCTTCAGAACATATTGAGTGTTAACAGTCCATGTTAAGTCTTCAGTAATGTGGACACCAAGGTATTTAAAACTTGTGACTCTCTCTACAGGTTGCCCGCTGATCATTAGTGGGGTGTAACTGTAGTTCTGCTGCTGCCTTCTGTAATCCACTACCATTTCCTTGGTTTTATTGATATTCAGTGTCAAGCTGTTAGATTGACACCACTGTGCCACCTCATCAACCTGATCCAAGTAGAACTGTTCATTGTTGATACTAATCAGGCCCAAGATCACTGTGTCATCTGCAAACTTGATGATGGAGGTATGACTACTGTTGGCTTTGCAGTCATGTGTGTAGATGTTGTACAGCAGTGGACTCAAAACACAGCCTTGGGGAGCACCAGTGCTGATGGTTAATGAGTCAGATGTCAGACCCCCCACTAACCACTTGTGAACGGTTGGTGAGGAAGTCAAATATCCAGTGACACAGGGTGGTGTTCAGTCCTAAGGCCTTCATCTTTGTGACCAAGGTGAGAGGTACTATCGTGTTGAATGCTGAACTAAAGTCAATGAACAGCATCCTCACATAATTCCCATTCCCCTCCTCCAGGTGAGTTAAGTTAGGGTTACAGCCATTCAGTATTGTAGCAGAAGCCATTGATCATGTGTGCTAATATAGCATGAAAAACAGTGTAGCAGGAAAACAGTAGTAAAAACATTAGGCTGTGGACATTAGTAAAACAGTAGTAAAGCAGTAGTGGCCAGTCAGTACTCAAACATGGAGAGGGTGGAGAGGCAGACAGACTAAGCAGAGAAGTCTATCTCTCCTCTTCCCTTTAGTGAAGCATTAAACAGTTCAATGGCCCTGGGGACAAATGACTTCCTCAGCCTTTCAGTTGTGCATGGCAGTGGCGAAGTCTCCAGCTGATCAAGCTGTTTTGTTTTTTTTTAATAGTGCTGTAGAGTGGATGGCATTCATTGTCCAAGATGTTGATCAGTTTGTTCAGGGTCCTTTTGTCAGATATTGAAGTGATGCACTCCAGTTCAGCTCCCACTACAGAACCTCTTCACAATAATCTCCATTTCACAATTACAAAGGAAACTAACATATTTTGTTTTTGTACATATTTTGTACCCAGGGCTTACGGTTAGAACAGTGTTACTCATTGCGCGGCACGGTTAGAACAACACCAATACAACTGTTACTCAAGGCCTATGGTTAAAACAATTTTGGCGTGGCTTACAACAGTGAAATTAATATTCTAGAGTGGTTCGGTCAAATCACTGATGAAGATCCTACTGTAGTCGAGGATCAGCATCCTATCCACCTACATGTTCAATCTCAATTCAACTCAAAATGGACACACACACACGGGGCAAAGCTGGCAGTCTCACTACACATGGGTCCGTGTGTGTTTGAATTTGCTGAACCAATTACAGCCACCTGTTTCACAGATGGATCATCCTGAGGTGGTCTCATACTCAAACTGACAGAGTGATATGTTTGTGAGCTGTGTTCCCTCACTCTCCACCTCAAATGGTGTGTTAGTGAGCATTCTGGGACATACTGGCTGTCGTGCATCACCCAGGTGGGTGCTACACATTAGTTGTGGTTAGTAAGTTTCCCCCTTTCCCTGAAAAGCACTTTGCGTGCATTGAAAAGAAGTATATAAATGCAATGGTGTTGTTGTTGTTATCGAGACACTTTCCATTGCCTGTCTATAAGTAAAGAGTGCCCTGCTGTCTGGGTCATGGAATTCTCAGATCGACAACACACATATTTAATACAGTTTTCCTTTTTTTAAACTTTATTCTCCACTGTAAGAGAAAACATCAAATAGTGTCCATCTGGTCAAAATTCAAAGTGTCTTATAACCATGTGAAAGCAAAATCATTGTTTATGAATTCTTAGTAAAACCAGCAAAAGAAAATGCAAATTATAAATAGTGTAATAACCAAACTATAATCCTGTACAGATTAAAAAACAACAACCAAATGTGTGTTTATTTACATTACAGTGCATCAGCACCTCTGGTGTCATCGCTGGCCTGTCACAGGACAGACACCAGAGTAAACTACACACGGATTAATCAGCAGCCATGGATCTTCCACTATCCCATAATAAGACCCCATTCAAAATTCAGCTCTTGGCGATCCAGAGGCTCACAGACCGATAACTTCAGAAAACAACACTGCTCTCTGCGACTACAGGCTGAACAACTGCTATGGTCCAGCCAGCATCACCCAGGCGTTAAATATCAGTCCGCAAGGTCAGCTGGGTTGTCCTGGGAGACCTGTCACGGTTGTGTCAGGGCTTTCCCTTTGGAGGGGTCAGAGGTTGTGCTCTGGGACGGCCCAGCAACTGAAGCTTCCTTCTTCTGGCTGGAGGGCTCCTCTGTGGACGAGAAAAATCCCACCTGCAATGAGTATCCCACCTGCAATACAGGAATCTAATGCAAACTGGTGTAGGAGAAAAACAGTTAAATAAATCATGTGTTGAGGAAACAAATTGCATTGGACACCTGCAAAGCGGCATTTGAGCCAAGCACTAATCATAAGCAGCCATAAGCAATAAGTAATTAACAGCTGACGAGTTTCCTGATATCAAAACAGGGCCACAGACCAACCCTGGTGTCATACAACAGCTGACCTACATAAACAAGCAAACAGTGTTGATGTGGCTGACAGAGACAGAGGGAGCAGCACTAACCATACTGTGACTGAAGCAGAGAGAGCAGCACTAACCATACTGTGACTGAAGCAGAGGGAGCAGACACACCCTGCTGTGGCTGATGGAGAGCAGCACAAACTCTGTGGCTGATAGGACACTCACCCTGCTGTGGCTGATTCTCCAGCTGAGCCTCTGGCTGGTCCACCCACAGGCGATGGTCGGGGTTGTTCAGCAACTTTTTTGTCTGTCCGCAGCTCAGACACCGCAGCACGGTCACACTCCTCTTCCCTCTCCGCTCTACAAACCAAGCGGACACATTAGTACACACACCCTTTTCCTTATGACATTAAACCAAGCGGACACATTAGTACACACACCCTTTTCCTTATGACATCAAACCAAGCGGACACATTAGTACACACACCCTTTTCCTTATGACATCAAACCAAGCGGACACATTAGTACACACACCCTTTTCAAACCAAGCAGACATTAGTACATGGGTCACCAAAAGTTAGTTATAAAAAGAACCATATTTGCCGAATTTTCGTCACCCAACATGCTCGAGATCAAGCAGTGACAGACAACGTACGCGCAGAGAACAATGAGGCCTGCTGGTGGTCATTTTGGTCTGGGTCATACAATTCTATGTTATATAGTTGATTCGGCCCTGGCCCCGCTTCGAAAAAAAGTTTGGTGACCCCTGCATTAACACCCTTTTCCTTATGAGATCAAAACACTGTTTCTTCACTTTTGTGTAGTGTTGATGCCGGCTTGCTGTCAAACAATTTGACTACTTCAGTGCCTGACTACATTGCTCTCCGAGGCAATGGTAGTTATCTTAATAAGGCCATGTAAAGATCATGAAAGAGTGATGCATGTGTAGTAGTACTACTACTCATAAACAACATCACTTCATGTGATGAGACTTACTTCTCTGCCTGAGGGTTCCCGTCACCCCAGGAACCAATAACCCACAGCATCTCTTACAAATGGTTCTCTTCACGGAAGGATCCCTGCATGGAGATTTGGGGAAAAGCTGTCACCTGACAGGTCACCATGTGCATTGTGCAGTCATTAAAAATAAGTTATTTTTATATGTTCTTAACAGAAAATGAGCTGAAATGATCCGAATGACCAGAACACCTTACAAGGGTTAAATATGTTGTAAACGTTATTTTACTCACTGTCGAAGAACCAGCCGACGTGCGATGGTTTTCTGGGTGAAACAGTAGAAACGAGCGAGTTCTGTGTTTTCTGGACTCTGGCTCAATACGCAATGTGCAGCCTAAAAGGGGTAACGTTAACGTTAATAAAGATTAATATACAATAATCCTACACAGGCTACTCCTGGTAGAATGCGTTCTGACTCTGAATGTAGCAATGTAATGTTCACCAGAGGCGGCGTCTGAGCTTGTTCTAGGTAGGTTAAATAAAAACGAATAGCCTACTTACTTGGTATAGGAAATTCAGTCTCTGAAAAGCTTCCTTGTCCTTGATATTTCCAGCCATAGCCTACCACCAGGCTCACTCACTGGAGCAAACTGTTGACACACTCATAGACCATAGACGCATGCAGGCAGGAGACGCCAAAACAGCAAATCACTTCCTGTTAAGTCTTCTTCCTCCGTCAGGCTACCAACAATCGGTATGTTATCGCCACCTAGCGAAAAATAAGCAATAGTGTGCAAGAGTGTGTATGCTACATTGTGCCTATAATTATATTGTGTAGCCTAGCCTACGTCCGCTTTATCTGTCTTTAAACTTCAGCTGGAAAAACTCCCTCTTTCTAACTGCGCAGTGAGATTGATCTGTAACATTAGGCCTATTATAAACCCCTCAGCTCCTTGTTACAGCCGCAATCAGCGTCTCTGGCTGGTTGAAACGTCAACTAGCCTATCTCACCAAGCTACATTTCCTGCCATCCACTCATTCTTGTACTTGGTTTATCAACCGCAGCATGTGAAACCGGTGCAAAACGAGTTTCCCCTGGTAGGCAGGCTCGTAGATGAAAAAAGTATCTGCGTTGGCCGGGAATCGAACCCGGGTCAACTGCTTGGAAGGCAGCTATGCTAACCACTATACCACCAACGCCGACGTACAGCTAGCATACATATTTCCGAAATAAAAGCCTAAAACAGATTTAACAATATTTTAACTTATTCTGAGTGTTTGTCAAAACGACTCAAAGTGGCTACTGTAATGAAAACATACCATACTCTTTCTGTTGTGTGCATCTGGCAATAAGGTAGTTAATTTATAACCTGTCTGCATTATGGTATTTCATAATAAAAGTTTACTGGGTAATTTTGACATTTATTTTACATTTATTTCTCTGTTTATTTAGATCTTCACACTTACCCCCCTATTTTGAGTTTTTGCTCAAAATACTACTAACAATGGCCGTGTTTCACATCCTTTAACTTATATTCAAGTGCTTGACCTCTTTTGAAAGCAGAGGCCTTGTAGATTTAGCCTGACGAGCCAGACCCACATTAAAATGTAGGGTCTGGGAACTCACCGTTCGCAGTGCTCAGTCCGAGGGGCGGGATAATCGGTTGTCTTTCAAATTCCCTCTGCACGCAATAGGACAGCGCTATGAGTCCCATGCGTTTTCCCACCAGCGGAGCTAGTTGGCTAGTTCAAACTTTTGCCAACTTAATAAAAGTTTAACTCGTGTCACACTGTTCGCCAACAGCAACATCCATCTTATTTGTTTTTAAGTAGCAGGGAATTCAAGCCAAACCGTTGCAACTCTGCCATCAATCATTATGTTGAGCCCGCCTAACGACTCTATACACGATTTGATTGGCCTGATAGTAGTTTAATTTTTCGAGCTCACAAGCCAACGGACTAGACTAGCCCTGGCAGCATGTAATTTGCTGCCACTAGGGTGCGTCTAGATTTCTAGGTTATTGTAGATTATTTTAGTACCAATATATTGACTGTGTGCTGAACTGTCAGAGTGGCAAAGGGTAGAATGATGGGGGAGGGGGGGTTAGGCGGTTTTGTACATCTCTGGAAATGACCACATTCTGCCCTCTTGGTCATTTATTTTGTCTTGGAAACACAACTGAGGCCCACTACCAGGTATTGTGAATCTGTATCTCAAAGTGGATCAATATAGAATGAAATATGAGTACTTTAGACCATTATTTGCCAAGGTATGCTCATGCGTTTTGTAAAATGCCCTATGGGAACTCCCCATAGGACTTTTGGTTACCCAAAATGCATACTGACAATAAAAGGCTTTATTGTGTGGCAACCTCTTGGTGTAGAAGCATAAAATCCTGGTCTCAAATGAAAGGCAAAACTTTGAAGTTTCTTTTGACATAGAATGACTACACAAAATACGGAATGATTACACAAAAGTCTCTATTTTTGCATTTGTTGGTTCAATAGATGTGTATAAGATGGGACTACACGTCTGCACAACTAATATTGGATAAAACAACATGAATTTACAGGGATTCCTGTCAATATTTCAGTACCCGGTATGCTGCATCTACTTATTGCTAAGGGATATACACTGCAGCTAGAAAGTAGGGAGGCACCAAAGGCCTGACACACACACCAGTGACGCAGCACTCCTGCTGCCAAATCCGTGGCATTTGAACATTAACCTCAAATCCGCTGCATGTACTACAGGTCAGACAACAGAATGTTTTCAGCTGGAGGCTTTCAACTTCACTGTAATAAGCTCCGTTTCCTGCCCACTGCTACATTTTACATTGACTATTTGTGCTGAGAGGATAATCATATTCTGCGAGACAATGCACAGTTTACATTCAATTCTATTAATTTTTGACTTGTTTGTGTGTGATATGTTAACAATTGCTGCTTCATATGAATGAATAAAGTAATATCTATCTACAGTGCCTACAAAAAAGTATCCCCCTCCCGGATATTTCCATTTTTACTGCTTTTATGAATGGAATCTTGATCAATTTAATGTGGGGCCCTTTTTATATAACAAAAAACTCCTCTTAAATAAAAGGGGAAATATCCACGGCGGCACTGTATCTATCTATCTATCTACATCAAATGGTGTGATGCATTACCATACTGTCTTTTACAAAAGGACTTAGACATGTACAATTATAGCCTAGTTCAGACTCTGGCTACCTTTCTTGTTTTTGTATAGGCCTAGGCTTACACACCAAAATATTCTGTATGACTGACAAGATGTCCACATTTGATTTCTGAGGGCTAGGCTAATAACTCTTGTTATAATTGTATAATAATAAACAAAGCATCTTTCTATGGCAACTATTTTCTGCTGCGACTGTAAACGTAACAGGAAGTCAAAGACAGAACAAGTGGGCGGGGGATGTGACGTTATTACAGAGGAGCAAAATCGTATGATGCGACGTCATGACGTTCCCAGTCTGTTTGATTTTGTGAAGATGGCGGCGAGTACGTGAATGGCTGAAGAGGACCTGAGCAACAAAAATTTTCATTCCATTATATATTCTTTTCTGACGCCGTTTAATATATATTACGATCCGATGAACGAATGTTTCAATATAGTAACAAGTTAAGTAGATTTTCTAAAAAGAAGTATTAGGATGGTAATATGACACAGAGCAAAAAGAAGAAACGGGCGAATCGCAGTCTTCTGCTGGCTAAAAAAATCATCATCAAGGATGGAGGGACAGTGAGTACCCGATTGGAAATTACTTTCTGTTTCGATCACGTTGGGAAAGAGCAGTGAATTCGAGCTGTAACGACACATCGTTAATGTGCTTAGCATCGGTGTCTTGAACTGTATCGTTAATGTTAGCGCTTAACAGAAAGAGTCCAGCGCATAATTATTGTGTGGAAGTTTGGCTACCTTCTTCCCTCCCTTCCCCCGCTTCACGCTGTAGCCAGCCACAGGTTTCATCACAACAAGCACCAGATGTCAACCAGGCGAGCAGACAACAGACGTTAGATAACAGTTGCCTGCTACCTGGGCAGAACAAGGTGTCATTATCGAGGGCTGCGCCATACAGACTGTCACCACAATCCTGGAACTAGTTGTTAGTTACTGTAGGTTAGGCTAGTGTGGGGCAAGTGTGTGACCACCCAGTCCCTGCACTCTGCGAGATGCTGACCTTTTTAATGGATGAGAGGCCTAACATGTAAACTTGACCAGCTAACTGTTGAAACTGGCAAATCCAGCAGCTTAATGTTACTATCAAGCTAACTCTTTGACTAGATCTATGCTAATACTTACTAGCAGGAGTTTGTAGAGTAAAATCCATCATTTGCTTAGAAAATGTCTCTAAATGTTGCTGAAGTTTGTGTTACCGCCTCGTTTTCAGTCACAAGGCTTCGGGTCGCCCAGTGTTTACCATGCCGTCATCGTCATCTTCCTGGAGTTCTTCGCGTGGGGTCTCCTCACTGCTCCTACGCTGGTGGTAAGTGGGCTGCTAAACGCTGAGGTGTCACTAGCAAGGCCACTCAGACAGATCTATTTCACTGAGACTATCAGAAAAATGGGCTTGCCATGCATGTCAGGGCTGTATTCGCAGAATGAGGAAGAATGTTCAGCTGCCTAACTG
>NC_063197.1:31070314-31075314 GCF_017589495.1 Alosa alosa | reverse complement strand
AACATAAATTACATAAAAATTGCATAAAAGCACAAAATGCATTTGGTTAAGTGTATTTGAGTTAGCAGAAAGCATCTGAGAACAGTTTGGTCTTAAGTCTAGATTTGTTGTCATCCGGAAGTTGACTATGATTCACTATGTTTTATTCTGAGTCAGAACTTCTGACAGTGGTTTTTCCAACCAATATTTCTCCTGTGACCCGAGAGGTGTTGGGGGGAAGTCTACTACTAAAGCATGTCTTGCAGGTAATTGGGTCCCGTTCCATTTAGTGATTTATAAACTAGCAGTAGTGCTTTAAAGTAAATTCTGTGACTTATTGGAAGCCAATGCAGGGACTTAAAGGAACACAGCAACTTTTGGGGAAATTAGCTTAGCTAATGTTAGCTTAGCATAATTCACTGAGCGTGCAATAACCCAGTCTGACTGTTAGCTTAGCATAATTCACTGAGTGTGCAATAACCCAGCCTGACTCTGTTAGCTTAGCATAATTCACTGGAGTGGGTTACACCAGTTAGCTTATGGCTGCCGTTTAGCTATAGGGACCTTGTTTCAGATAAAGGTAAAAACTCAAGGTTTTGTGTTCAAATAAGATCATTAATTCAAAATGAGATCAGATTTTTAGAAGCCCTAGTTTTACTGTAAGTGTAGTTGTAATATGATTTTTGTGGTTGTTCTGGCACAGGCAGGAGATTTGACTGGTCTATACTGTAAGATAGATACACTCTATTCGCCATAGTCGTACTGGGTCCCAGCTTTACTATGCACAGAGAATCACAGGCTCAGTCCCTACCTCAGTCATTGCAAGCGCCTCTAGATTGATTAATCACCACTATGTGGATACTGTTTTTAGAACTGATTTAGATTAAGTGTTAGTTAGTATAATTTGTATTTTAGTATATTTAGTATATTCTTTATCTTCTACTGTCCTTAATGCTTAGTTGTGTTTTTATATTATATACTTTTAATTACTTTTTCTGCTGTTAGTGAATGTGTGTGTGTTGTCTGTATGCTACTGAGACCTTAAATTTCCCCTGGGGATCAATAAAGTATCTATCTATCTATCTATCTATCTATCTATCTTGTTCTCAAAAAAAGAAAAGTACAATTTTTATTGCAGGGATTGAGAACATATCATACCATCGTCTGCAATCAGAGTCAGTGATTTGTTCCCTGCTTCCATCTGTATCACTGCATAGCTCTGCGAGGTACCATGTACTATGTGCTGGCTGGGAATATCAAGTGCAAGGCTGTTACTGACAATATTGAGGCAGCTTAAGAGATCCTTCTGAACAGGGGAGGTGGTGCCTTTTGGGTGCTCTATGAGTTGCGAAAACAGCTCAAGGTCAGCTGGCAATCGGCAGCAGCTTCCGCATACTTGCAGAGACCTTCAGGTGATTGGGGGTTGGGGGTTGGGTGGTGATGAGAAATCATATTGGTTCTGTTTCCACATGCTCACAGTCTCCATTGGGCCTCTGAGGCCCTGGAGAAGTTGTTGTAGATGGCTCATTCATAGGTTGTAGACTAGTTGGTTGTATCTGTTAGGACACACACACACACACACGCACACACACACACACATTTTAACCTGTGTGTAGAGAGCTGCAGGATTGTCTTTATGAGGTCAATATCTCCGTTGTTGTGAGTAAATAAAAGGCTGCTAGTAAAGGCCTCCCATTCCTCAGGAAGACAGTGGTTCTGTAATCTGACTTAAGTGAGTGTGTCACATCACATGGGAGGAGTGAGGTATAGTGAGGAAGTGTGTGTGTGTGTGTGTGTGTGTGTGTGTGTGTGTGTGTGTGTGTGTGACTCTTCTTTGTTGCCAGGTTGAATAAAAGGTCAGGACTGGAGTCTCTGCTCTCCAGTGAAGCTGCTTTTTGTTTGTCAGTTCTGAGTTTTGTGGCTCTGTGTGTCACATCACGTGGGAGGAGGAGTCAATTGGTGTGTATCAGGAGTGATGTTTAGTGAGGAACTGTGTGTGTGTGTGTGTGTGAGTGAGTGTGTGAGACTCCTTTGTTGCCAGGTTAAAAAGCAGGTCAGGAGTCTCTGCTCCCACTGAAGCTGCTTTTGTTCGTCAGTTTTGAGTTTTGTGGTACTTTTCTGTTTGGTGTAGTTCTTTGTGCTACATTGTTGGTTGTGTGTGTGTGTTTTGTGTAGTTCTTTGTGCTGCATTGCTGGTTGTGTGTGTGTGCGTGTGCGTGCTTGCATTCGTATCGAACACCTCTCTCTCCTGCGTCGTCTGCAGTCCCTGAGGAAAGTCATGCAGAACTGTGTTTGTGATCATATACAGTGCTGTGTTTGTGTGTGTGTGATCATATCCTAGCCACACACACACACACAGTGTTGTCACAATACCAAAATTATGACTTCGATACAATACCTGCCATAAATATTTTGAGACTTGATACTGAAACGATACCACGGTGAAATCCTGTTATTTTTTATTGTCAGTAAAATAGTAGTTTGTGTGATTAAGTCATTTATTGTTTGTTCTAGTTCATTTACATTGTGTGTTTTGACAACAAATTGCCTTTAAATAGCCAAATTGGGCTAGATCAAGGTCAGTGTTTAAATTACTGCATGCAAATCACTAAATGCTATGCAGAATTGCCATTAGGCCATCTGATGTAGGCCAGCCTGGGCCTTCCAGTGTTTATGGGATTTTTTTGATAGTTGCAAAGGGGGAAAAAAAGTGAAGATATCCGCACACTGTCTTCTTCCCAGTGCTCCCAGTGTGATTTAATAAGTACGTTTCAACCACTCAGGTCTTTGTGAGACGCCATTACATGTTGCAATGTATCTGTGTGTGTATTCCTACATTATGTCTATTTCTTTGATATTTAACATAATTTGCTACCACATACCCTAAGCCGCCATTATTATTATTATTATCAACACACTTTGTTGGCATTCTGTGGGCTTTAATGAGTGCATTTCGGGTATCCTATCCTACATCTAGGAAGTAATTATTGAACAAATAGATTGTTTGCAAGTTATGGTAAAGTTATAGCGTGAACATTGCGCTGTCATCATGTTAGCACACTATGATAAGTCGTTATGTATGTCTTCTCAAAATTCACTGATGAAGGAACCACACTTAGGCGATAGCCTTAGCCTTTAACTGAGGTGATGAACTTGGCACTGATCATGTAGTGGTGTTTTCTATAACCTAGTCGTTGTTATTTGTACCTGTTGGCTTGCCTTCAATATCTGCGATGTAACGGCTTCTACACACAGTTGCGTTCCGTCAACGCATGCCAGTGGGCGTTTCCGACGGTAGCTATGCAAATGACTTGAAGTATAACCGTAATTTGATTGGTTGGTGCCGTCCGTCGATTGGCTTGATTGGTCTGTCGGTGCAGCAACAGCTGAACTTCTCAACGCGACGCGACGGACCCACAATTCAGTTCGGCAACGGATGACGTGAGCCCATATAAGTGAATGGGATGCGTCTCCAGCACTGCAACGCACGCAGCTGTGTGTAGAGGCCGTAACTGAAATAGTTCCAGATTTCACTTCAAACTTTTGTTTGATCCACAAGCCGAGGACTGTCAGCAAAGAACTTGTGTTGACGTTTGCTGCGCACTCACTCACATACTCAGAGCTGCCTGCTTGACACGCCCACTTGTCTAGATGCGTGCAAGGAGCATGGAGAGTGGGAGTCTGTCTGATGCCTCTGCTCCTTTTCCCAGTCTCTGAGGAAAGTGCGACAGGACTCTACAGTGCTACAGTGCTGTGTGTGTGTGTGTGTGTGTGTGTGTCTCTGACTTGTCTCCTCTCTCTCTCCTAGTCTCTGAGGAAAGTGGGGCAGGACTCAACAGTGCTGCTGATCTGTATAACGGTGTTCCTGTCTTATCTACCTGAGGCCGGACAGTACTCCAGCTTCTTCCTCTACCTGCGACAGGTGAGCCATCTCTCTCTCTCTCACTCACTCACACACACACACACACACACACACACACACACACACACACACGGCAAATACATACAGCAGTGGTGGTGGCAGCCAGGAGATGGATGTGTTTAGGCTCTTGGGCATCTCATTCTCACAGGAAACAGCAGGAAACGGTTGGTGTGTGTGTGTGTGTGTGTGAGACAAAGGGGAAACTGCTAGAGTTGGGCAACAGTGTGGCTCTCAAAAACCAATTCACCGGTTAACATTAGGAGAGAGGATGTTGCAAAATGTTGGATTCCTTTGCCTTTGTTGCTGTAAGGTGTGTTGTAAGGTGTGTGTGTGTGTGTTGTGTGTTGATGTAAGGTATGTGTTGTGTGTTGCTGTAAGGTATGTGGTGTGTGTGTGTGTGTGTGTTGCTGTCAGGTATGTGGTGTGTGTGTGCGTTACTATAAGGTGTGTGTGTGTGTGTGTGTGTGTGTGTGTGTGTGTGTGTGTGTGTGTGTGTGTGTGTCTTGGGGTTGTCCGTACTGAGGCACTGCTGTGTGTTTCAGATCATGGACTTCTCTCCAGAGAGTGTGGCCGCCTTCATCGCTGTGCTGGGTCTGCTGTCCATCGTCGCACAGGTCAGTACCAGTACAGGACAGCAGGGGGAGACTTCAGTTGATTAGTGAAGTGGGTTACTGTGTTAACAAGTTAATCTCCATGCTCTGATTGTGGCGTGTGTGTGTGTGTGTGTGTGTGTGTGTGTGTGTAAACAGACGGTGGTGTTGAGTCTGCTGATGCGCTCCATTGGGAACAAGAACACCATCTTACTGGGACTGGGCTTCCAGATACTGCAGCTGGCCTGGTATGGGTTCGGATCAGAACCCTGGTGAGTAACACACAGACAAACATACACAGACAGACAGACAGACAGACAGACAGACAGACAGACAGACAGACAGACAGACAGACAGACAGACAGACAGACAGACTGCCGCTGTCCTGGTATGGGTTCAGCACAGCTGTCCTACAGACACACAGCTCATAAAGTTGCCACATAGACACACACACCCACAAATATACATATTGTTGGCTGTGGCCTGTTCTGTCTGTGGTCCTGGTCTCA
>NC_063197.1:31047814-31065314 GCF_017589495.1 Alosa alosa | reverse complement strand
AGCATCATGCGATTTGGCCCCTGAGCTACAGGTGTTCAAGTCATCCCTGGTTTTCACAGTAAGTGGATAGCATTAGCATGTTAACACGCTACAGGCTTTTCTGTTTGTGGATAGCATTAGCATGCTCTAATGCGGTTTAAGTGGTTTTATGAGTTAGCGGCTGACATTAGCATGCTAGACTTCTCGAATGGTGTTTGATGGCTGTAGGGTGCACCTGTCTGGCCTGCTGTTAGCTCTAATTCTTCACACACACTTGTGTCCTAACACACACACGCGCAAACACACGATCAATTTTGTTGAACAAACCAATCCTAAAGACAAATATCCCAGCAAACTGATTTGATGGCAAATGATTGAGCTGATAAAAAAATACTGGTTTAATAAATAACAAAACGCACAACATGGATAAAAAAATATTGCTGAAGTTAATGCATGGCTTGTGTGTCTTTCGTTCTCTCTCTCTCTCTCTCTCACACACACACACACACACGGTGTGAATCCCATGATCCTGTTGTGGGTGTGGGTGGTGCAGGTAAGGTGGAGCCGTTCATGAGAAGGTCGTCTAGAGGTCACCCTGGGAAGTAAGCGGAGGGGGCAGTGGAGACGGACAGTCCTCCAGCCTTGGGCCTGTTCAGTGCTGGCTTGGGGACTTCTGCAGAGAACCAGAAGCAGCAGAATCCCCCTCAGTAAACACACACGTTTATAGCCGTTACCTGTGTTCAGGTGCGCGTTTGTCAGGTGTGCATTGTTACCTTTGTTCATGTTCATGTTGGTTAGGAGCCCACGGAGTGGGATGCTGTCGTCACGTCTCTCCAAGTACTTTGAATCCAGACCTACAGGGTCATCACTGGATATACAACACACACACGCACAGAGTTATTAATGGGCAATTCCACGGAAAATGGACTTTTTGTCACATCCATAACGGCAGTGAAATGCCTTGGCATTTGTATGATGTGAATGATAATTCATTTTTTGTGCATGAGTCAATTTTTGTGTGTGTGTGTGTGTGTGTGTGTGTGTGTGTGTGTGTGAGAGAGAGAGGCTTACTTCTCTTTGTTGGAGGGGGGCACACGTGTAACTGGAGGACTGCCATCCCTCCTCTCCACAGGAGACAGTGAAGGCTTGGCACTCATAGGGTTAAACTGGACCTGGTTGGTACACACACACACAGACGCACGCACGTACACACACACACACACGGTCAACGATTATATTGAAGGCAGAAGGAATTCAAGTCCAGTAGTTCATGCAAAGGAGAGAGAGGAAATGAGAACGGAGAGAGGAAATGTGAAAAGGAGAAGAGAAGAGAGGGATGAAGAGATGTGAAAAGGAGAAAAGAGAAGAGAGGGATGAAGAGATGTGAAAAGGAGAAAAGAGAAGAGAGGGATGAGGAAATGTGAAAAGGAGAAGAGAAGAGAGGGATGAGGAGATGTGAAAAGGAGAAAAGAGAAGAGAGGGATGAGGAGACTGCAGAAAAAAATATATGAGAACCGAAAGGATAGAAGAGAGGAAGAGGAGAGACAAAAATGAGAGAGAAGAGGAGTAAGAGAAGAAGAGAGAGAAGAGAGGAGAGAGAGAAGAGAAGAGAAGGATGTGTAGAGAAGAGGAGAGAGAGAGAGAGAGGACATGTAGAGAGGAGGAGAGAGAGAAGAGAGGAGAGAAGGATGTGTAGAGAAGAGGAGAGAGAGAGAGAGAGAGAGAGGACATGTAGAGAGGACATGTAGAGAGGAGGAGAGAGAGAAGAGGAAGAGAGGACATGTACAAAGGAGAGAGAGAAGAGAGAAAGACAAGTAAAGAGGAGGGGCAAGGAGAGAGACTGACAGAGAGAGAGAGAGAGACCGACAGAGAGAGAGAGAGAGAGAGAGAAGACAGAAAGGAGTAGAGAGAAGGACAAATAAAGACAGAAAGGAGAGGAGAAGAGAAGAGAAGAGAAGAAGGGGTGGAGCGTGCCTTGGGTCCAGAGGCCTGAGGGTTGTGCAGGCCGAATACGGTCCGGCCTCCTGCACTGGGGAAGGAGTGTTTGGAGTTTAACGTGGAGGTCACGGGGAACCCCAGGGCAGACGGAGACGTAGAGGGGTACCCCAGACCTGACGGGGAGATGGAGGGGTACCCCAGGGCAGACGGGGAGGAAGAGGGGTACCCCAGGACAGACGGGGGAAAACTCCTGCCATCAAGCTGAGAGAGAGAGAGAAGGGGGGGGAGAGAGAGAGAGAGAGAGAGAAAAAAAAAAAAGAGGGAGAGAAAAAGAGGGAGAATTCCACAGCACTCATGATTAGGGGGAACATGTGAGGGGTGAGCTCCACCTGCTCAGACAAGCTGATCCCTCACATCACTTCAAATCAACACGGAATGATTTTTCTTTTTTGCACACAATTTGGAACACTCCAAACACACACTCATATCTACCAGGTTACTGGAGGCTCCACCCATCCTGAGACCCGCTCCTGCAGAGAGGGCTGGAGGCGACTCAAACGCACCCTGACTCTCATGTTTCCGTGACAACTGGTTCTCATTCAGCTGCTTGTTGAGCCACGTGATCACTGAAAGGGAGAACCAGAACCACACACACACACACACACACACACACACACACTTTTACCAATGCTGCTCATAAAAGATCAAATAAAATGCACTTTCCCACTATGCAAGAAAATTCGACTTCATTTTAGGGCTTAACAGACTTCAATAGAACTGCAGCTGGGTTCCGTACCGTTCTCGTTGGTCTTCAGCACCTCTCGGCTCTCATCGAGCTTCTGCACCGTTGCGTCCAGCTGCTCCTTCAGCTTACTCACCTGAGAGGACACAGACAGGTCAAGCTCACCTTAGCGACTACCTCAATCTCACCTAACACACCTGAACAATGAGTGGTTACCACAATCTCACCCAACACACCTAACACACCTGAGTGGTTACCTCAATCTCACCCCACTCACCTGAGTGGTTACCTCAATCTCACCCTAATCACCTGACCAACCCCACCCCACTCACCTCAGCGAGTAACTATACCCCACCCTAATCACCTCAGCGAGTAACTACACCCCACCTTACACACCTGAGCAACTACCTCATCGTACTGAGCTGAGTAAATAAAGAATGTCTTGACGTACTTTGATTCACCCTAAGTTCATGAGGGCTTAGGGCTGTCCCACTGTGGAAGGGTGAAGTGCATGAAGGCTCGCTTGCACCCTTTCTGTGCCCTTATTGGAAGAGGGCATCTATGCAGACTTCACCCCAACGGAATAACGTACAATTCATAGCGTTGTGAAACACGGGTAGATTCAGCCATAGAGTTCTCGCTCACCCGAGTGACTATCTAAGCCTCACCTTACTCACCCACGCCCTCTCCCACACACCCACATGCGTCGCCCGTGTGTGTGTGTGTGTGTGTGTACCTCGTCGTCTCGCTGTGTGAGCTGCGTCTGGGCAGCCTGCAGCTGCGTCTGCGTCTGCTGCAGCTTGTCTGCAGTCTCCTTCACGAGTTTCTCCTGAGACACCGTCACAGCGTTCTTCACCTTCATCTTGCCCACGAGCATCTTCACATCGCCCTGCAGCTTCTTAATGATGCTGTTCGCCTACACACACACACACAGAGTTAACACACACACAGAGTTAACACACACACAAATATAGCACCGCCTTCACATTGCCCTGCAGCTTCTTAATGATGCTGTTCGCCTACACACACACACAGAGTTAACACACACACACACACACACACACACAAACATAGCACCGCCTTCACATGGCCCTGCAGCTTCTTAATGATGCTGTTCGCCTACACACACACACAGAGTTAACACACACAAACATAGCACCACCTTCACGTTGCCCTGCAGCTTCTTATTGATGCTGTTCGCCTACACAAACACACACACACAAACATAGCACCACCTTCACGTCGCCCTGCAGCTTCTTAATGATGCTGTTCGCCTACACACACACACACACACACACAGTAATCGCCTTCCATTAAGCCCTGCAGCTTCTTAATGATGCTGTTCGCCTACACACACACACAGAGTTAACACACACACAAACATAGCACCACCTTCACGTTGCCCTGCAGCTTCTTATTGATGCTGTTCGCCTACACACACACACACACACACAAACATAGCACCGCCTTCACGTCGCCCTGCAGCTTCTTAATGATGCTGTTCGCCTACACACACACACACACACACACACACACACAGCACCGCCTTCACGTCGCCCTGCAGCTTCTTAATGATGCTGTTCGCCTACACACACACACACACAGAGTTAACACACACACACACACACACAGAGTTAACACATACACACACACAAACATAGCACCACCTTCACGTTGCCCTGCAGCTTCTTAATGATGCTGTTCGCCTACACACACACCAGACCCTTCACCACGCCTTGAACCTGATATTGTATGCCAACACACACACACACACACACACAAACACACACACCTTAATGAGTTCCTCAGACAGAGATTTGACTGTGGTCTCCAGCCTTCCAATCTGCAGCTGTTTGCTCTCCGCATTGCCCTCCACCGACGTCTGCAAACGGACAAAGACAACACCCCACACCCAATCAACAGGTCATCAGCAATACCATCAACATCAGCATGAACAGCGTGTACTTAGAGAGTGTGTGTGTACTTATTTATTTGTGTTGTGTGTGTGTGTGTGTGTGTGTGTGTGTGTGTGTGTGTACCTTCTGCTGCTGCGTGGCGTCCAGTACGTCCCTGGTGCGCGCGAGCAGCTGCTCCTTGTCCTTGACCTCCTGCTCTAGCACGGCGACGCGCGTGTGCAGCTGGTTGAGCTCGCGCTCCTTAGCATGGCACTCCTGGTCCAGTGTGCCGTTCTCACGACGCAGAGATGACACCTGCTGCTTCGCCCGCTGGCATTCCTACACACACACACACAAACAGAGTACATTAACACACACACACACACACACACAGTACATTAACACACAACAGTACACAAACAGATCCACACACACACACATTAACACAACAACAGTACACAAACAGATCCACACACACACACACACACACACACACACATTAACACAACAACAGTACACAAACAGATCCATACACACACACACACACACACACACACACACACACACACACACACACACACACACGCACAGGTACATATACACACATAAGCTGTGTCCCGTTTCAGGGGCTGAATGCTTTGAAGTGGCGGAACACAATAAGATGGCTCTGTTACGTCATGAGCCTACTAGGCCTGCTGATCTTTCTCAGACTCATTTTGGTGAAAAGCATGCTTTCAACACGTCCAGATCACCTAAACATGTACACAGACAAGCTATGTGCTATGTGTGTACAGCTTGTTAGCAAAAACACATACACACACACACAGTTAAAATGATCATGAGAGATCCGGACAGAGTGCAAACTGACTGTCACCCTCTCAGTCACAACACACACACAAACACACACACACACACACACACACCTCCTCTACGCCGGTGAGTTTGGCCTTGAGGTCCCGGATGGTGGCCTCGTTGCGGTAGCGCCGGTCGGTGAGGTCGCGGCTGGAGGCGTCCAGCTCGGCCAGTCGGCTCTGAAGCTGCTCCGTGCTGCGCTGATGCATAGTCTCCAGCTCACGCCGCAGCTGCTCATTCTGCTGCTGCAGCCGCGTCTGAGTCTGCACACACACACACACACAGTTAAGACACACACACACACACACACACACACACACACAGACAGACAGACAGGCGCACACACACACACACACACACACACACACACACACACGCACACAGATACACACGCACACAGATACACACGCACACAGATACACACGCACACAGTTACACACGCACACAGTTACACACGCACACAGTTAAGACACTGCCAAATTGTAGCATATGACCATATGCCTCAGAACTATGCCTGTGTGTGTGTGTGTGTGTGCGTGCTTGGGGTTTCTCCTCTCGTCCACTCTGTTTGGTCAGTTTAAGATGAGATGTGTGTGTGCGTTCACCTCGAGAGCCTTCTCGCGCTCTGTCGTAAGATCCTGTGTGTGTTTGGTGGACAGTGAGGTGGTCTGGGACGTCCACTCGGAGCGCAACTTGTCCAGCTCTCTACTCTTCTCCGCCAGAGTCTGACCAGGAGAGAGACCACGATACGTCACACACAGCTCATTATTAACACACACTCCCTGTACAAACCCCCCCACCCCACACACACACACACACCCCTACCTGCTGGGTGAAGCTCAACTGCCTGGACAAATCCTCCTCAGTCTTCTTCAGCCTTTGCTCCAACAGCTGCTTCTCCTCCTGTCAATTACAACACACACACACACACACACACCATCTGAATACACACACAACCTTAACAGTCAACAATATGCCACCCAACACAAACTGAATTCCAGCACAGTAAGGGCACAGGTGTGTGTGTTCACCTTCAGGGTGGCCCACATAATAAACACTGCACGGGTAAGGGCACAGGTGTGTATCTCACCTTCATGTTGGCCAGGCAGGAGGCGAGAAACTTCTTGATCTCCACGTCGGTGCCATGGAGCAGCTTGAGAGACAGGTGCGTCAGATGCTTGAAGGGGTTGGTCTCCACCACGTTGAGGCTCGCAGGGCCATGGTCAAGAGAGGACGAGGAACAGCACAGCTGTAGCAGGAACCTGCAGGGGATGAGAACCAGAGGAACCGGCTGAGTTCTGCCCCCGAGGCTGGGGAACCGGCTGCATACCTCATGACACATGCGCCTGAAAGGTGGAGGATTTGCGCATCACATGGCTTTACCTTGGGCTCTCCTTGTCCTGCTCGATAAGACACTGTTCCAACAGGTCAATGAACCTCTGGGGGAAGGAGCTGAAATCCACCAAGAGGCCCTGCTGCACCTTCAAACTGGAGAAACAGGTTGTGGCTCAGAGACCCAGTTATTTGATTTCCTACAAAGGAATTTTCTCTGAGAAAGTGGCAATTCCACGCAACACTGTCACGTCCATAACGCCAACTAAATACCATGGCATTGTGTTGGCGTTATGAATGTGACAGTTTTGCGTGGAATTGCCCTGTTACAAAGTCAACAAATCCACAATAAGGAATGAAATGCATTAGGAGTTTTCATCTTGTCTACTTAATAGTTTGAGATGTGTACCTTTGGAAATCCTCCTCTGATATGGTGAGGTTGTACAGAAAGTACAGGTCCACATCATCGGTCAGCCGTATGACCAGATCCTATAGAAATATTATAAACAGTCTCTTTGAAACCATGTGCACTTTTTCTGCAATCGGGATGAAATTCATCTGGTGTCTTGATTTCTGTAAATAGGCCTTGTTGGTAGGTGACAGAATATTTCAAGGTAATGTGAGAAATATAGGGAACATTCCAGGTTTTAAGGGGGAACAGCTCACATTTATTGATGATTAAATATAGCTCAGAAGCATGTACGGTTTACACAAAGAGTACAAGGACGTATGCATCAAACGCCATATTTAAAGATCATATTAGCAACCAGGTCTACCGTCATTGTTAGCAACTTTAGTAGTCGTCCAGTTTGTTCAGTGAAATGCAATATATATTTCAGATACCTGTCGTGCAAAATCTTCAGATGAAAGATTTCAGAGAAATCAGATGAAAGCGGTTAACTTACCTTTTTATGAATCGGATTACTAGTGAACTGAAGTTCAACACTAATTCGGATTGTTGAACGCCTGTAAATGTACAAAACAACCATAAGCATAGTAATCTCTCAATAACAAAACGATTATCGTGAATTATTCTGGTGTCAGCTGCTGTGTGGACTTCAACATCTGTTGGTGAAAGTACCTGCCATGATTGAATGGCAACCCTAGCTAGCTAGCCAACTCGTTGAACATAAAGGGCTTGGTAGCCTTCTAACGTTAGCTAGGAGGTTAGCGGAATACATAAAAGTTAACATACCGGTCATCGCAGTCTTTACATTTCACGTGCACTTGCAATTTCTTGTTGAAAAGTATCTCCGTCATCGTTGTTTCATATTCCCCAAAAAGTCTACAAGAAAAGCATATAAACACTCTCGGTTTCTAAACCTCTAAAAATTTCGAGTTTGGCGCCTCTGTCCCGCGAATGGCCGTTGTGGGCGAAAGTTGAAAGGCGGAAGTTACGAAGATTACGTCATTCTTAAGCGCTCTCTGAATACAACCACATGTTTTGAAGTAAATACATGCCTATTTTGTTTACCATTTGGGAAAAAAACGTTTGCAAAGTAACTATCTCCGTTTGGTCTACTTCTTAGGTACACTGGAATATATACGATAATACGTGGTATGTTATGTTTCTCCTCCCGGAGTCATCTGTTTGTTATAATTGTTGCTGCTGGCAACCAACAGGCACAGATGCACAGAACGCCGCGCGCTTGTGTTTGGGTTTTCACAAAGATCTTTGGTTTTCACTCAACGCATGACGTGATATTGAAGCGTCTAAGATGGAGTCTGCTGTGGTGGCAGATGGCGTGTCTGCCCCTCTCCCAGGCAGATGTGCCTATTTCGTGGAGAAGAAGAAAAGATACTGTAAAATGGTTGTTGGAAGTGGCAAAGCATATTGTGGCGAGCATGCCAATGTCGTAAGTTTAATCTTTCTTTACATTATTCTTATTGGCAACAGTAACTAAAGTCTGAAAGTAGCCTACCCAGCCAGCCAGCCATGCTAAGTTCACACTGTTCTCTCTTTAGGATCAAGAAAGCGCCAGGAAGAGAATACCATGCCCACTAGACCCCAAACAGTAAGCATACATTAGTACATTAGTCAGCAGCCTATTCTCTGTAATGTTCAAGTATTCTGTTTGTGTGTCTAGAACTTTAACCTGTGTGCGAATCATGGCTTTTACTGCCCTCAAGACATGTTTGCCTTTTCCTTTTCCCAAACAGCACAGTCTATGAAGACATTCTGGCAAAGCACTTGAAAAAGTGCAACTCAAAGGAGAAACCCAAACCTGTGCGTTCTTGTGAATACACGTGTAGTGTTTTAGAGCCCTTCACTTCACTTGCATCAGACTTCAGACGAGATATTTTTCACCCCCCAAGCTATTGAAGACAAGTTCATTTTTTATTCTCTTCTGCAGGTTTATTATGTGAAAGACATTAACGCTGGGCCAGTTACAGTCCCAGTCCCTGTGTCAGATGAGGTAACTCCTGTTTTTATTGACATATACAATAATAGTGGCTTTTAAGTAAGTATAAGTATATATACGTTGTCTGTAAGCTCCACAGATAGTGGCAAGACAATTGAATTGATTGTGGACTTCTTGCCGGGCAATGATGAGTAACTTAACTTGAATGGTAGTGCTGCGTGGATGTGCTTAATATCTGTATGAATGTGTGTTTCTCAATGTTATAATCTATACAACTGCCCACACAGCAGTAGACTCCTAGGCGGATCCGCCTTCAAGACGCCAAACCCGCGTGACTGTCGCATTCGTTGGGGTGGTGGTAGTGTAGTGGTTAAGGAGCTGGGCTAGCGTGCAGTAGCCTGAAAGTTGTGGGTTCAATTCCCGGCTTCCACCATTGTGCTCTTGAGCAAGGCACTTCACCCCAAGCTGCTCCGGGGACAATGTGATCCCTTGTAATATAGCTAACATATGTAAGTCACTTGGTCAACAAGTGTCTGCTAAATGTAATGTAATGTACTCTTTTGATCCTGTGAGGGAAATTTGGTCTCTGCATTTATCCCAATCCGTGAATTAGTGAAACACACTCAGCACACAGTGAACACACAGTGAGGTGAAGCACACACTAATCCCGGCGCAGTGAGCTGCCTGCAATAACAGCGGCGCTCAGGGAGCAGTGAGGGGTTAGGTGCCTTGCTCAAGGGCACTTCAGCCGTGGCCTACTGGTCGGGGTTCGAACCGGCAACCCTCTGGCTACAAGTCCGAAGCGCTAACCGGTAGGCCACGGCTGCCCCAAATTTTATTGGTAAGGAATTGATGCTGATGTGTGTTTGTTTACCAGGTATCACTGGCTGACCGCTCTCAAAAGGAGATGGAGCATCTAATTCAGAAGCTTAAAAATGCTGTGAAAGGTGTACTCATAATTTCAATTGGGGACATTTTTAAATGTTTTTTTCTTGTTTCGAAGTCTGCCATAGTGTTACTGTTTTACCATACAGAGGAGAAATACCCAGTGTCCTGTAATGTCCATCTCTTTGCTATCAGGACTCAGTGTGAAACACAAGGAGAGCATACTGTCCCACCCTGTTCTCAAAGAACCTTTGAATGACCCCAAAAATGGAGACTTTGCCTGCAAACACCTGAAGCAACAGGTGCTGTTTGACCATTTCTGTCTTTGTATTGAGAATTGAAGCCATTTTCATTCACTATGGGTTGTTTGTGTGACTTTGACCTCAGTGTTGCTTTAACAGGCTTCTATTCTGGGGAACATGGAGGCTCTGAGCCTGCTTGGTTCACACAGGTTTGTGGTGGAGTTTGGTGCGGGGAAGGGGAAGCTGTCCCACTGGATCCACACGGCCCTGGGAACAGCAGAGGACGTCCACTTCCTGCTGGTGGAGAGATCCACGACGCGCTTCAAAGTATGTGTGACACAGACCAGCTGCTCTATGTTTCAATCCAACCTGCCACAACTGTGTGTGTGTGTGTGTGTTTGTGAGAGAGAGAGAGAGTGTGTTTATTCAGTGTATAAGTGTTTTTCTCCTTGGCTATGAAGGTAGATGGCAAGAACAGAAGTACCGAATCCACATTTGAAAGGCTGCAGGTGGATATTCAGCACCTTGACTTGAGTAAGAAGACTCATTTTATTTATATAAAACATTTACATTCAACACATACAGGAGATGAAACTTTGTGTGTGTGTGTGTGTGTGTGTGTGTGTGTTAATGTATTCTGTGTGTGTGTTAATGTACTCTGTGTGTGTGTGTGTGTGTGTGTGTGTGTGTGTGTGTGTGTGTGTGTGTAGGTAAAGTGTCCCTCCTCCAGGAAAAACACCTGCCTGTGGTGGGGGTGGGCAAACACCTGTGTGGCGCTGCGACAGGTAAATAAAATCACGTCCACACGTCCACACTGGCCACACGTCTACACGTCCACACTGACCACACTGGCCACACGTCCACACTGGCCACACGTCCACACTGGCCACATGTCCACACTGGCCAGTCTGGCATCCCAGTGTTGACGTTGGAAATGTTTGTTGTTTTACCAGATGCTTGATACATTACTTCCATTCATTTCATTGGTACTTAATGGAAATAAGTGGAAGCAGCTTCTAATGTGTTGTGATCTGCATCAGCCAAGTGGAAGCAGCTTCTAATGTGTTGTGATCTGCATCAGCCAAGTGGAAGCAGCTTCTAATGTGTTGTGATCTGCATCAGCAGCTGCATGTCAAGCCTCCATTCATTGTCTTCATCTAGTTTCTTGCTGCTTGATGGTTCTGTTTCCCTTTCCTCTTATCATGCATCTCTCTTTCCCTCCCTGCTCTCCTCCTCCTCCTCCTCCTCTTCCTCCTCCTCCTCATCTGCCTCCTCTTCCTCTTCTTCCTCCTCCTCTTCCTCTTCCTCTGCCTCCTCCTCCTCTGCCTCCTCCTCCTCTGCACAGACCTGGCTCTGCGGTGTCTGCTGGAGAGATCAGAGCCAGGTGATGATGGCGACGAGCCGTCTAGTAAGCGCGTGAGAGCGGACATCGCGAAGGAGGGCTCGGTGGCCGCTCCGTCCCGGCAGCCGGAGGTGGGCGGAGTGGCCATCGCTCTGTGCTGCCACCACCGCTGCGACTGGCAGCACTATGTGGGCCAAGAGTTCTTCCGCCAGCGCGGCCTCGCGGCGGCCGAGTTCGGGGCCTTCCAGCGCATGTCCAGCTGGGCCACGTGTGGCATGAGCCGAGCCGGTGGGCACAGAGAGGGCACAGCAGTGGCCAGCGCGGGCATCACAGAGGGCACCACGGAGGGCACCGCGGGCCCCGACACAGCTGAGGAAGAAGAGGAGGAGCATGAGGGAGGGGAAGAAACCGGACCAGACCACCTGGACAGGTCAGCAGTAGACGCCACACATTTTATTATCATATAATAAATATTATAATAACACATTTTATTACCGTCACAAAGATAATTCATTGCTGACACACTTCAACAGTGTAGACGCAGACTGAGAGAGTGGAACTTGGAGCTGGGGGCTAGTGCAGCAGTTTAACCATCATGGAAATAGTGTGACTGAGTCCGTAATGTGTGTGTGTGTGTGTGTGTGTGTGTGTGTGTTCCTCCCGGCAGCTTGTCTGTGGAGGAGCGTGAGCACATCGGCCGGCTGTGTAAGTTGCTGATTGACCAGGGCAGAGTCCACTACCTGCAGCAGCGAGGCCTGGAGGCCGGCCTGAGGTCCTACACCACTCCGGACATCTCGCTGGAGAACGTGCTGCTCACCGCTGTGCCCCGCCCCGGCCACACAGGGGTGCCGCTGCTGATATAGCAAGGGACCAGGCTTACATCATCAAGAGGGGACAGCGTCTCGTGCCGCTGCTGATATAGCAAGGGACCAGGCTTACATCATCAAGAGGGGACAGCGTCTCGTGCCGCTGCTGATATAGCAAGGGACCAGGCTTACATCATCAAGAGGGGACAGCGTCTCCTCCGACTTGTTTTTGTTCCTCTTCTGATTGGCCAATGAGGCAGCTGTAGGACTCCACTGGGAGTCCTGAGTTTCATCCATGTTTTATTTGTTTTGAGGTGTGGGTATGGGTTAGATATCAGAAAAGACTCCTACGTGTCATCACTGGCGTGACATCACACACAACACTGGACGAGCATCGGCTGGCAGGTGAACAAAACACACAAACAACAATACACACTCTCCTGCTACTATAGTTGTCTAACAACTATAGACACACACTTTTTTGCTGACATCATCACATCATGAGCCATTCATTAGGAGCATAAAAGGGACATGTGTTCAAACATGACAAGAAGGACAGGACAAAAACATGGCCGCCAGGAAGCAGGGAGGACAGGACGAGGACATGGCCGCCTGACAGGAAGCAGGAAGGACAGGACGCGGACAATGGCCGCCTGACAGGAAGCAGGAAGTGCAGAGGCCAACATGAAGGACAGTCAAGAGAGTGGTGGCGTCTCACACACATCTTCCAGCGTCACATTCAGCACTGACGTAAACGTGGCCTGGGAGTCTGCAACACAGACGAGACATGAGACATGTTCAGCATACACACATCAACACATGACATGACTGTTCAGCGTACACACAACATATATTTACACATATTTTTCACAGTGATTTGTGCCTGTTTAAGTAGTGTCTCAGGTGTGTGTGTGTGTGTGTGTGTGTGTGCGTGTGTGTGCGTGTGTGTGCGCGTGTGTGCGCGTGTGTGCGCGTGTGTGCGCGCGTGTGTTTAGTCTCTCATCCTAATGCATAGTGCATGTTGAGCGCGGCGAGACCTCTCTTGCGCGACTCCCTGATGTACAGCTGCATGAACTCTCGTCCGAACATCTCCCTGTCGTCGTCGTCCTCCGGACCATCGGCCGCCGCCTCCGGCAGCGTCACGTCCCACGTCAGAGGGTTGTCACGGAAATTCACAAACCTGCCCACACAAAGATCACATTTTAGGATTTACATTTTAACCATCAACCAGACTTTTTTTTTTTACATTAAACTACTTATACTGAGTGCAGGCTCATCATTAAGCCTCATACTGCGTAAGTAGTTGTTCCCAACCCCTGCATTTTATTCTCATTGTTTATATTTTGATTTTTTTTTTTTTATCTCTGGTTGTTTTGTGTATTGAGTGTTTTGTATTTTCTGTACTGTGCTTGTGAGCTCACAAGGGCAAATCCCAATCCACCACTTTGATACGGGAATAAAGTATTGAATCTGAAATCTTACCTGAGATGCTCACCCTGAGTCTCACCTGAGGTTGCGCATGCCCTCCATCAGGCTCAGGATGTCTTAACCTGAGTCTGTTTACCTGATGTTTCTCATGCCCTCCATCCGGCTGGGGATGTCTTAGCTATGTCTCACCTGAGTCTGCTTACTTGAGGTTGCTCATGTCCTCTATAAGGCTGGGGATGTCTTACCTATGTCTCACCTAAGGTTGGGGATGTCTTACCTATGTCTCACCTGAGTGCTTACCTGAGGTTGTTCATGTCCTCCATCCGGCTGGGGATGTCCTTACCTATATCTCACCTGAGTCTGCTTACCTGAGGTTGTTCATGTCCTCTATAAGGCTGGGAATGTCTTAGCTATGTCTCACCTGAGTCTGCTTACCTGAGGTTGTTCATGTCCTCCATCAGGCTGGGGATGTCCTTGAGGCGGTTGCCTGTCAGCACCAGAGTGTCCAGGTTGTGCATGCGGCTGATGTTGCCAGGGAGATGCTCCAGCTCGTTCCGCTGGAGCCACAGGGTATGGACCTTCTCCATCCTGGGAAATCACACACACACACACAATCACTGACTGAAGCGGAAAAACCCCTCAGACACCACCACCTCAATAAAGACAGACACGTCAACAAATAGAGTGCAAGGCTTAGGCACTGTGTGTGGAAGTTCAGGTGTGGGCCAGACTGTTTACAGTGTGGAAATAGATCATTACATGATGGCTTCAACAATTCCAGATAACTTGTTCGCTGAAAACAGAAATGTTCCATGCTTTAAAGCAATCCAACGAAGTTCCAGAGTTTTTGTTTGCTACTGGACTCTCCACAGTTGCGGAGCTATTGTAAATACATTACATTAATACATATTGGTTGCAACCTTCCCCTGGTCAGAGTATATGTGGAGTCGTTTACAAATTATCAAAGATAATCTCCAAAGATCCACGCTGACTGTCAAGGTATTATTACATGATTAAAAAAATAAAATAAAAAATAGGGTGTTTTTTTTATAGCTTTAAATTTTATATTTACATTTACAGTACTATGTGATTGTCCGGGTCGAGGGAGAGTGAAGTTGCAAGGCTGGTCCTCCGTAGTAGACGAGTATAAGTATATATACTCTTTTGATCCCGTGAGGGAAATTTGGTCTCTGCATTTATCCCAATCCGTGAATTAGTGAAACACACTCAGCACACAGTGAACACACAGTGAGGTGAAGCACACACTAATCCCGGTGCAGTGAGCTGCCTGCAACAACAGCGGCGCTCAGGGAGCAGTGAGGGGTTAGGTGCCTTGCTCAAAGGCGCTTCAGCCGTGCCTACTGGTCGGGGTTCGAACCGGCAACCCTCCGGTTACAAGTCCGAAGCGCTAACCAGTAGGCCGCGGCTGCCCCTAGAGTAGGCTACAGCTAGGACGATGCGCCATTCACCTTATTACAAGTTAGTTTACCATCAAAATGACTCCAAAGCTGTTATATTAAGGTAAAAAACTAGCATAGGATGTCTTTAAGCCTTGAGACTGGAATGTGGTGGTTTGGTGGAGAGGAACTGTGTATGTTTGTGTCTGTGTGTGTACCTGTGCATGTCTGTGTTTGTGTGTGTGTACCTGTGTATGTCGTCAGGGAGTCTCGTCAGCTGGTTGCCTCCCATGTCCAGCCACTCGAGAGCGGGCAGGTTGACCACACACTCGGGGATCTCGGTGAACTGGTTCATGGACAGGTCCAGGTGATGCAGCTTCTTCAGGTTGCTCAGCTACAGGTGGAGCATCAGTGGACACCCCAGTAACACCAAATCAGTTAAAGACACTCTGCTCACCGCAAGTCCAACAGTCTGGTAACAGTCATACATAGCATTTCAATGCCCTGCATATAGACAACGTGGACATCCTGATTTTAAAGGGACCCCAGGCAAGGCTGATGCTTTTTCTCTACGAAACTCCCCCTCGCTCGGTCTGAAGCTCTTTTCCTTTTCTTTGCGTCTTCCGTCAAGGGTTTTCGCTGCTTCATCGCTGGCTCTGCCATTATACACACGTTTGCAACAATCTCTAGCGTTTCGTTAGCCTGCCTCTGTGCTGTAAACTGATCCTGCTTCGGTCGGCGGGTAGGATACACCGAACTTGCAAGTGGGATATTCTTCCTACAGGCAGTAGGGGCGGGCGAGAGAGTCTTCATTCACCCTGTAATGAGTCATTTAACCATATACCGACTTACGAAGATGAGTAATTAACACGAAAACGTTGCCTGGTGTCCCTTTAATATGGACAGTATGGACGTGACAGTTTTAATAAGGGCTCCTCCTGTACAATAGCAGATACCGAGGCAGGTTAGGGACAGAGAACATCAGCAACATGCCTTGGTCCTGCCATTTTTTGGTGGGCTGGTGTTGAAAGTGTTCTCTGTTGGTACTGGATCTCTGTGTGGGTCCCTATGTGGACGGTTCTGTGTGTGGGTACCAGTGTGGTCGGTTCCGTGTGTGTGTGTACCTGTTCTGGAAGCTCGTCCAGGTCCCGGTTCATGGCCAGCTCCAGTTTCTCCAGACTCTCACAGTTGCCCAGCTCCTCTGGGACGCTGCTCACGCGGTTATAGCTGACCACAAGCTCCCGCAGCCTCGTTAGCTTACCTGGCAACACAGAGCACAGGGCCCCATTAACAATCCCCGCCAAGGAGGGCCATCAGCTTACCTGGCAACACAGAGCACAGGGCCCCAGTAAAAATCTCTGCCAGAGAAGGCCGACTGGGCTCACCTGGCAACACAGCGCACAGGGCCCCAGTAAAAATACACGCCTGAGGTTGAGGTACAGGGAGAGGGGTAAACCTTAGTGATGAGGATCTTTGTCCCTACTCCCTACCTAAATTGTCCCTACTCCCTAACTAGGGGTGTGTTCGTAAATTGCCACTCCGAGCGCTCCTAATCGTTCGTAAATTTAGAATTATCATGTATTTAATCAGAGCTTCACAGTCTCGGAGCGTCCAGAGTGTGTCAGATTGAATTTACGAATGTACCCTAGATTGTCCCTACTCCCTAACTAGATTGTGCCTACTCCCTGACTAGATTGTGCCTACTCCCTGACTAGATTGTGCCTACTCCCTAACTAGATTGTGCCATGAAATCTGCTGGTCATCAGGTAGGAACAGTGTTGTTGTGTCTGTGTTTACCAAGAGCAGAAGTGTTCCCCCTGGACAGATCTTTTTGGGAGATGTGGGTGATGGCGTTGCGGGTGAGGTTGAGCACTAACCGATCTCTTTGGGGGATGTGGCTGATGGAGTTATATGATAGGTCGAACACTAACCGATCTCTTTGGGGATGTGGGTGATGGCGTTGCGGGTGAGGTTGAGCACTAACCGATCTCTTTGGGGGATGTGGCTGATGGAGTTATATGACAGGTCGAACACTAACCGATCTCTTTGGGGATGTGGGTGATGGCGTTGCGGGAGAGGTCGAGGACGATGAGCTGCTGGAAGCTGCTGATGAAGCGCGGGATCTGCTGCAGGCCGGTGCGGTGAAGCTGCCACTCGTGCACCTCTGACAGCTGGACCAGCGCAGCAGGAAGGGTCTGCAGCAGAAGAGAACATCATTGTTACATTACAACACACACACACACACACACACATATACACCAACACACTCAGACAGAAGGCTGTAGTCTAATCCAACACA
>NC_063197.1:31007814-31045314 GCF_017589495.1 Alosa alosa | reverse complement strand
ATTAATAGACGAACTATGGATATGCAGGCCCACAGCTTGATATATCTGTCCAATCTTTTTCTGAACTCGGGGTAATAGATAAAAAGCATGTCTATGTGTGCGTATGCTACGTTTCCCCTCAGATTTCTTGTGAGGCAGTTTGCACAGCAGAGAGCTCAAGGCATGTACGAGAAAGCCAAGACCGATGCTGTCGCCTACCTCGGTCATGATGTCACTCGGTCAGTCATGGCTCTGACGGGTCACATCTCAAACCCAGCAGGTCAGTTCCGACAGAACTCTCTCACAGCCACAGAACTATTCCACCACCACAGAACTCTCTCACAGCGACAAAATTCCACAGCAGAAATGCTCTCCCTGTGTGTGTGTGAGGTTCCCAGACCTGCAGGCAGTGTGTGAGGGTGACCTGTGAAGTGTGTGTGTCTGTGTGTCTGGTGTGTCCAACTGAAGGGGACCTGCGTGACCGTGATTGGTGAACTGGGGGGGTAACGTGGCGGGCGCTAATTTTAGCAGGGAAGGACTCTGGGAATAGAAGGGTCACAAGGCACGTTTGGCACGGACGCAGCTGTCCCTTGACGCATGCCACCCCCATCCCCACCCACACCACCACACTTTAAGAACACAGCAATGAGATGTAGAGACCTGTTGGAAACAAAGCCTATTTCTGCGTCCCATCAACAGCAGTGTAGATGCAGCAGACATCACTCAAGTATAAAATAAATAAAAGTTGACATCTCAATCTCAGATGTCAACTCATTTTAGTGACAGTGTATATTACAGACAGGGGACTTCAAAAAGGTGATTATCACACATATTCAGCATCAGCAGCATATTTTATTCCTCTTTTTGTTCAGCATTTCACGAGGTACTATTACTTGTTATTGATTTAATTACTATTTAAGTCATACCCTAAAAGACCGCCATCAACCTACAAAAATATTTAAAAGCATTAAAACCTGTGACTGATCTGAACACTTCAATAGGGCCACAATATAAAAAAAGAAGTTTACTTTAAACTTGAAAGGCATGCAGTCTTTAACCAGTGAAGTTTCTGGATGATCTTTCCAACAATTCGTGAAATGTTAAAGCACAGATAGGCCTAGACAACAGCTCTTTAGATGTAAATATTAGTCTAGTCTATTAGATTTACCAGCCATAAGATACACTGCACCATACAGTCTGTTATTAAAAAGGTCAGTCATGTCCTAGGTCAATGATGATGATCAAGTAGGCTACATCAGAGTAGGCTAAAACAGAAACGTGTAGCTAGTGTGAGCAGAGCCTACAACGAATTACACAGCAAATTATTCTTGATAAACTGCGTACAGAATGCAAAGCGCAAACAGGGAGTCGTTCTTGAAAGTATACTCCACAAATGTGTCCGCTGTGGGACTCCATATGCCCCTGCTGGAGCAAGTCACCTCGCAGTCCTTCACCTGTCCGATGGCGACGAAACAGATGAGCTTGTACCGATCACACAGCTGGGTTTTCGCCGCATCTCTCACGCTGTCTGCCAAATCTCTGGCGGTCTCAGAGCAAGATGAGCTGTATTCTGCACCGGCGAGCCTTGCCTCCACGATTGATTTCATGACTAACTTTGCATCCTCTGTTGAGAATCGCTGTTCGGGGAATGGCTGGTACGCTTGAAAGAGCCCCGACGCTTCCAGATTGTTGTTGCCACAGTTGGGAAAGTTCCCCGAAGACAGCGTTTTGGGGACCGGGCAGCGCTCGTGAACTCCACTCTCTTTTCTGGCTAACCAGCTCCGTCTGCGCGTTTCTTGGACCACGGTCGAAGTGCTGCTTTGACGCTGCAAGGCATCTTTGCTTTTGCTGAATTTCAAGCACCCATGGGCTCGATGTCCCGCATCTAAAATACCCTTACCGTTCCTTGGAGCGTCGAAAATACCCTTACCTTTCCGTGGCGCATCGTTTTGAGACTGTTGTTGCCTCGCGCTTTGCTTCTCTTCCTGCATGTTGAAGATCTCTGTTTACCATAAAGTCAAGCCGTTATCATACCAAAAGTAAACGTTTTGGTAATATCAAAATCTGTCTGCGCACTCTGTCCAAGGTGCGTCCGTGGTTGAGTCTTCACAGAGTCAATGAGGGTCTTGGCAGTCGAATTAATCTTCTCCTGAGGGCTTTTACAACCAGACATACGTCAGTGCTTTGGAACCAATGGCCTGAGTTTTATATTAACATGTGTTGCTTGCTTTTACTTAATGATTAAACACGTCTGGTTTGAAGTATAAGTTTGACACTCATGCCAGACATAAACAAGAGACTGGACACTTGTCCTGAAAGTGATGTCACAGCCACACACACACACAAAGTAAATTACAGACACATCAACTTTATTAAAAGGTTTTTCACGCTCGACACTCATTCACACAAATAAGGAAATAACACACACCAGTGACCATTGCAGCAAAGTAACGAAAAAAATCTTACCGGTCTCTGCCAGTAGCAGTTAACCTCCTAAACACTGGTAAGTTACAGTACAGTTTCCCAAAAGGTCAAGCGAAACAATGGTGCTAGGCATCCTACCCATTAACATGATGATAGTTTAAAAGACAAATGCAGACGTCACGTGACAGCAAACAAAAGCAGATCAGTTCATTCTAGAAAATTAGCACCACAGAAACCAATAACTAAAAGATGCACTTCCGGAAGTATTTTTTTCTCCATCAGAACCTGTAAAGGTTTGTCTTATAACAACTTTGATGAGGAATTATTAGCGGAACTCTTGAAAGCCAGCCAGTTACCACAGATTCGAGTTCTGGAACAGAACTAATGAAGGTATATATTCTAAGGAATCATTAACAGTGAGTGGTTCCTTTAAAAGCTGCTCTACATGACATCTTATTTCATGGGAAACCACTGCTACTGGCAAAACATCCGGTAAGAGGGGGGACTACTGTGAAGCTGACTGACTTCAGGCTTCTGCCAAACCAAAATCCTTACCAAAGGGCAACTGAGATAACCTTCGCGGTTTGCGGAACAAGGCAAGAACCATTTTTACCTTCGAAAACAGTCTGAACATTCTGGGCACCCGGCCTGGATTCTCCAGTTGAGCTGCTTTATGAGGAGAGGAGAGGGCTCTGTAACAGCATAGGCCCAGACCTGGCATGTGTCACCAGGGAAACATCTGACCTGGAGACAGCAGCTCAGGTGTGATGAAGACAGCTTATACGAACACAGGAGCCTCAGTGGATATGTATGAGCTGTGTAGTGTGTGTGTGTGTGTCGGGGTGTGTGTGTTAGTTACAGAGCTCCTCACATCCAGGATATCCACATGCTCTCGGAGGTGCAACCAATCAACCACATCTATGTCAGCAAGGCAGCAGGGGGAGAGGCACCTTCCACCACCAGAGCAGCACACCAAGACCTACTAAAGACCGTTAGAGAGGAGATGCCCCCATGCTGGGAGAGGACCAGTGTCTCTGTCTGTGCAGCCGTCCGTACAGCTAAGGGGGTGTGGGTGGATGAGGTGGGTTGAGAGGGGGGGGCAACCATGCATCAGCCCTCAGTCAGGTACATTTCTCACACACGTCACAGGTGGGGTGCGGCTGACGCAGGCTGGGTGGGTGGGGGGAGGGTGGAGAGTTCCTTATTTAAGGTCCAGAACCATGGCAGCCGGGTTCTCCAGGTAGGACTTCCACAGGTTGGAGAAGCGGCACATGGTGGCCCCGTCGATGATGCGGTGGTCCGCTGACCAGCTGACGTTCATGATGTGGGCCTTTACCACCTCGTCCTTAGCGTTAAACCGGGGCAGCACCTGGTGACCAGCACAGAGCGGGACTTTACTTTGACATCGACTTAGGACCCGTGTACTACAGAATGAGCTAACCAGCAGGTTAGGACCCGTGTACTACAGAATGAATTAACCAGCAGGTTAGGACCCGTGTACTACAGAATGAGCTAACCAGCAGGTTAGGACCCGTGTACTACAGAATGAGCTAACCAGCAGGTTAGGACCCGTGTACTACAGAATGAATTAACCAGCAGGTTAGGACCCATGTACTACAGAATGAGCTAACCAGCAGGTTAGGACCTGTGTACTACAGAATGAGCTAACCAGCAGGTTAGGACCCGTGTCCTACAGAATGAGCTAACCAGCAGGTTAGGACCCGTGTACTACAGAATGAGCTAACCAGCAGGTTATGGTCTGTACGGAATGCGTTTTTGAGGGCAGAATGTGTTTTCCAATGGCTGAGTGTATTTTCTGAGGGAGGAGAGGGCAGTTAATTTAAAGTCTCACCTGAGCTTTCCCCAGAGCTCCAATAGCCACCTCTGGTGGCAGGATGACTGGTTTTGCATAGGTGCCTCCGATCTAACCACACACACACACAGGGAGAGAAAAAACATGGCCAACATGATCATGAATGTGCCACTTAGTGTCTGATGCACACTGAAGCCCAAACAGCTAACCAACTGCACACAGCTTCTGACACTTACCTACACATGCTGTACTACAGCCAAAGTCTTTACAATGAACTTAATGAAACATGCTGCCCTACAGCCAAATGTCTGTACTCTGAACTTCGCCCAAGACGTAGTCCACTAGTGACCCCGATGACCCCAAATGACCCTCCCAAGACCGTCCGCCACTTACGGAGCCGATGTTGGAGAGCGTGAAGGTTCCGCCGGTGAGGTCAGCGGCACCCAGCTGTCCCGCGGTTCCCAGGTTCTGCAGGCGGTTGAGTTCGGTGGCAATCTCAAACACACTCAGCATCTGCACGTTCTTGACGTTGGGCACCAGGAGCCCCTGAAGCGTGTCCATGGCTACACCCACATTATGGGATGCCTGGAGCAGCACAGGGAACACATTAACCTCATTGACATTAAAATCAGCTCTGACGCTAGCATAGATACACACACAGACACACACACACACACACTAAGGTACAAGTACATATATACACACACCAAAGGAAGTAAAATATTCACACTTACACACACCAAATACAGGCACACCTTAAGTAGTAAAACATTCTTTCTTTCTCTCACTTGCACGCACACACACACACACAGTACTGCTAACCTTGTATGTGATATTCTGGCAGGCTTCGTCCAGAGACGCGTTGAGGATGGGATAGTGAAGGAGGCCCAGAGATGCTGCCTGCATAAACACACACATTACTACTTCAGAGTCAGCTCAGAGTGTGTGTATGTGAGGGGTGTCACATACGTGTTAAAACTGGGTCCAAGTCTGAAGGTGGTGGTGCAAGATGAAGGGCATGAAGCTAAGTTTGATTAGTCTGGTCTACCTTGATGAAGAAGGGCATGAAGCTAAGTTTGATTAGTCTGGTCTACCTTGATGAAGAAGGGCATGAAGCTAAGTTTGATTAGTCTGGTCTACCTTGATGAAGAAGGGCAGGAATCTAAGTTTGATTAGTCTGGTCTACCTTGATGAAGAAGGGCAGGAATCTAAGTTTGATTAGTCTGATCTACCTTGATGAAGAAGGGCATGAAGCTGAGTTTGACGCCACGGGCTTCAGCGACTCCCTTAAGCTCCGCCCTCAGTCGCACTAGCTGTGTCAAGTCGACCTCGTCACAGTAACCGAAGTGGGGTATCTTTAGCGCAGCAGTCATCGTCTTCACCATGGCCTTGTGAAATCCTGAAAACACACACACACACACACACACACACGGATGATACATGGGGGCACATGGAACTCTTAAGTAGCGTTATCAAACTGCCATTTGTGTAGAGGGCATAGGTGTGTGACCCAGGAAGTAATAGAATACAGGAAGTGACCGATTGTTTGGGCACTGGGCAGCGTCTCACCTTTGAGTGGTTCTGTGCGGTCCTTCCCGGTGAAGACGGGTCTGGGCATGGCGGGGGGAGGCACGGGCTGGGGGGGCGCCTTCTCTTTGGGTTTGGGGGCAGCAGCGGTGGCGCCAGGGGGCGGTGGCTGGATCTCGTGGAATGGCGAGGGGGGAAGGATGGCGCCCGTCTGCTTGGCGAGGTAGTTGAGGATGTCCTCCTTCAGGATGCGGCCGTCCCTCCCCGTGCCTACCACCTCACTGAGCTTAATCTGGGGGCAGAGAACAGCGTCACACGACAGAGACACTCTCTCTCTCACACACACACACACAGACAGACAGACAGGCACACACACACACACACGCACACAGACAGACGCACACACACATGCACACACACACACACAGACAGACGACACACACACACACACAGACAGACGCACACACACACACACTCACAAATTGTTTGATCAACTGCCCTCTGGGAAGAGGTACAGAAGCCTGCGCTCCCGCACCACCAGACTCACCAACAGCTTCATACACCAGGCTGTTAGGATGCTGAACTCTCTCCCCCCTCTACCCTCAGCTACATAACATCCTGGACTTTGGACCCACAATGGCTGCCTTGCACTACTCCACTTGTACACTTGCACACTTTGCAACTTGCTGTTGTTGTCCTGTTGTCCTGAAAACACTTCTGAACACACTTCTGCTGCTCTTACATAACTTGCACCACTATGCCACTTGCATACTTAGGTCAAACAGAACTACCTCAGCCATTTATTGGCCTGACTTTTGCACTATTATATTGACTGTCTACTGTATGCACAATTTCAACCCAAATCTTGCTGCTCTTATTTTCTTCATTGTATTGCCTTCTTATTTTTACTTTTTATATTGTTTACTTGAATGTTTACTTGAATGTTATGTTTGTCTGTGGACCTAATTGGTAAAATATGTCTTGTCTCCACCGTGGGATAGTGGGAAACGTAATTTCGATCTCTTTGTACGTCTTGACATGTGAAGAAATTGACAATAAAGCAGACTTTGACTTTGACACACACACAGACAGACAGATGCACGCACGCACACAGACACAGAATAACCCACATGCCCGCTCAGATCAACAGTGATGCACTCCGTTACAGAGAAAAGCCCAACAGAACCCCATGAAGATTTCCATGAAGAACTCCATATTTAAACAATAACCAAATATATATATAATTTGCTTTGCTAAGTAAACAGCACTCCAGATTTCCTTTCTTATAACATCCTGGACCTGGTCTACACTACACACAAAGGAGCATACAAAGCCACCCCCTCCCCACATTGGACTTTCAGACCATATCACTGTTATGCTAATGCCCGCATACAGACAAAGGGTAAAAGCTTAACAAACCGGTTCGTAAGCAGGTAAAAGTGTGGCCTGAGGGAGCCTCCGATGCTCTTCAAGACTACTTTGACACAACAGACTGGGAAATGTTTAAGCAGGCAGCCACTTACAACAACGGACAGACATAGAGGAGTATACAGACACTGTAACCTCTTACATCACCAAATGCATCGATGATGTGACCCACACAAAAGACATCATCACTGGCTAACTGGAAGCCATGGCTGACAGGGGATGTCCTCATGCTGCTGAGGGCCAGAGACAAAGCCTACAGAGCTGGGGATGAAGCTGGCATGAAAACAGCGAGAGCCAACCTGTCCCGTGGCATCAAGGAAGCAAAAAAAGGAATACACTCACAAGATAACCACCCACTTCAAAGACAGCAGGAACGCGACAAAGCCTATGGCAGGGCATTCAGGCCCTCACGGACTACAAGCCCGGCGCCACAGAGCTGTGAGAGCAACATCCCTCTGCTCAACAACCTGAACCGCTTCTTTGCTTTTGAAGCACAAAACAGCACCTGCCCACAGAAGACACATACCCTCTACATGAGCAGCCCCTGTGCCTCTCTGCCGACAGCGTGAAGAGGACACTTGCTGCCATCAACACCAGAAGGCAACAGGTCCAGACAACATCCCAGGTCGCGGCGCTGAAGGACTGCAAGAGGGGAGCTTAAGGACTGCGCCAGGGAGCTTAAGGATGTCTTCACAGACATCTTTAACACTTCCCCTGAAGCAAGCCATCGCCCCATCATGTTTCAAAGCTGCCACCATCATACCTGTGCCAAGAAAACTGCTCCATCCTGCTTCAATGACTACCGCCCTGTGGCACTGACACCCATCATCATGAAGTGCTTCGAGCGGCTTGTCATGTCACATATCAAAGCCATTCTCCCCCACCCTGGACCCCTTCCAGTTTGCATACCGAGCTAAGCGGTCTACAGAGGATGCAATCTGCTCTGCCCTCCACCCAGCCCTCACCCACCTGGAAAAAAAAGAGACTCATATGTGAGATTGCTGTTTATAGACTTCAGTTCTGCATTCAACACCATAATACCACAACAACTCATCTGCAAACTTGACAAACTGGGACTCAGTACCTACCTCTGCAACTGGCTACTGGACTTCCTCTGTCAGAGGCCCCAAGTAGTGCGTGTTGGCAACAATACCTCAAGCAGCATCACACTGAGCACAGGGGCCCCCAAGGCCTGCGTGCTCAGTCCGCTGCTCTTCACCCTGCTGGACGATGACTGCACTGCAACCTACAGCAACAATCACATAGTGAAATTTGCTGACGACACAACTCTGGTGGGTCTCATCACTAAGGGCGACGAGACTCAATACAGGTTGGAGGTCGACCATCTGACCACGTGGTGCAGGGACAACAACCTCCTGCTGAATGTCAGCAAGACCAAAGAGATTGTTGTTGACTTCCGGAGAGGTCACACCCAACACCTGCCACTGACCATCGACGGTGCTGTGGTGGAGAGAGCGAGCAGCACCAAATTCCGGGGTGCACATCAGTGAAGACCTCTCCTGGACCACCAACACTGCATCACTGGCTTAAGAGAGCGCCGCCTGTACTTCCTGCAGAAACTCAGGCGCAGCAAGTGCTCCACCAGCCATCATGACCACATTCTACCGAGGCACCATTGAGAGCATCCTCTCCAGCTGTATCGCTGTGTGGGGCGGAAGCTGCACTGAATACAACAGGAAACCCCTGCAGCGCATAGTGAACACAGCTGGAAGGATTATTGGTGCTTCACTCCCCTCCCTGAAGGACATTTACACCACCCACCTCACCCAAGAAGGCGACCAAAATTGTGAGTGATGCAAGTCACCCCGCTCACAATCTGTTTGATCTACTGCCCTCTGGGAAGAGGTACAGAAGCCTGCGCTCCCCGCACTACCAGACTCACCAACAGCTTCATACACCAAGCTGTAAGGATGCTGAACTCTCTCCCTCCTCTCCCCCCTCCACCCTCAGCTACATAACATCCTGGACATTGGACCCAAAATGGCCGCCTGCACTACTCCACTTGCACACTTGTACACTTTACAACTTGGTGTTGTCCTGAAAACACAACACTTCTGCTGCTCTTACATAACTTGCACCACTATGCCACTTTCTTACTTAGGTCAAACAGAACTACCCAAGTCTTTTATTGGCCTGACTTTGCACTAGTATTTTATTGACTGTCTATGCACAATTTCAACCAAATTTTGCTGCTCTTATTTTTTCATTATTATATGTGCCCTCTATTTATTTACTTACTTTTTGTTTACTTGAATGTTATGTTTGTCTGTGGACCTAAATTGGCAAAATATGTCTTGTCTTCACCGTGGGATAGTGAGAAACGTAATTTCGATCTCTTTGTATGTCTGGAACATGTGAAGAAATTGACAATAAAGCTGACTTTGACTTTGACTTTGACTTATGGATTGACAACTGTTTGATTGACAACTACCTAGACAACTGTTTGATTAAGTCTGGTAATCTGGGCTACAATTTCCCTGGACAGAGATCCGGATCCATATAGGATAAGGTGATAGGATATGGATGCACTCACCAAATCCAGCAGTTCCTGAACATGAACACACACAGACACAGACACACACACACACCACGCTTGGCCTGTTCCTAATCCAACTCGGAGAGCTGTTCCCCTTCCCCCACCAGTAGCCATGACAACAGGCCTTCATTGGTGGACAATGTGGCTGTAACTGCCATGCCTTGTGTGAGATGGGGAGATCTTAGTGTGTGTGTGAGAGAGTCAGAGAGAGAGAGATGGGGTGATCTTTACTGTGTTTGAGTCTGTGTGTGTGTGTGTGTGTGGAGAGATCACTCTACCAAGCAAGCTGTGCCAAACAGCACCATCCATCAGAAGGTTGTCTACTGCAGACCTTCAGGCTCAACCAGATGTCACCACACACACACATACACTCTCTCTCTCTCGCTCTCTCTGCCTGTTGTTTTCTAAAGCTGTGTGTGTGTGCGTGGTGGCAGAGGTCCAGCTAACACAAAACACTGTAAAAGGCATTGGTAGCAGCTGCCCGAGACAGATAGTGGGTCATCGTGGAAGTGCGCTGATGGATGTTGATTCAGCCCGAACCGCCCCCTCCCCCACAGCAGACACCAAATCTCATCTTAAACTGGCCAAACAGAGTGAGTGAAGGAGAAACCCCAAACGCGCACATACACACACACACAAACACACACACACACAGGTGGGAAGCACCCTCTCAGCTAAATGAAGTTCCCTTGATTAGCGTGTTGGGTTATAATACCACACTCAGCTTTGGGACGACTTCACACTCCCTAGGGGAACCATGGATTTGTTTACAGGCATGGCCTTCTCACACGGAACTAACATTTTTAAAAGTCTTCCATGACATGAAGCATTAATTGACACCCACCCTCGACAAGTGACCATCGGTGTTCACTCGGCATTAGAGGTTTTATAACACACTACCACTTAAAGGATAATTCCGGTATTTAGCACTTTGAGTCCCTTTTCTGGTTTGTTTTGGATGAACTAGAGTGGTGGACACCGAAATGTTGATGATGGGTCCTGTCTCGACTTTTCTGACTCGTTTTGAATCGCCTTTGACTACTTCTGAGTGGCTGCCTACGGGCATGCACAAACATGTCCTTAAAACAACCCTTAACGTTCGTTTTCAAAACTGTGCAACTCACCGGAATTTTTTAAATACCGGAAATATCCAGTAACTGGTCTCGGATGGCCCTTAATATGGCGGACCCTCCTTGTGAACGTGCAAACGAAGTCTAAATGGCTAGGGGGAGGGTAAAGTCACTAGTTTTGGAAAGGGCTTCAGTCTCATCGTCAAGTTTAGGAAATGCGGTAGGACTTCCTCATTCTGTGTTAAGATAAAAGCGCGAGATGTCCACCCACATTGTTCTCCATGGCCAGGCGTCTCACTGCAGGTGTGGCGTGCGTCTTGTGGCCTCTGATTTCCTGGTGTGTGTGTTCCTCGTGCGACATGGCAGGAGTCTCTAAAACGTCCTCCTCGTGAGCTACATCTGCAGAAACACACAGAAGTGTGTGTAGAAGAAGTGTGTGTAGAACAAGTGTGTGTAGAAGAAGCTGTTACAAATGACGGTAGCCATGATGGGAGAATGAAGAGCATTTACAATTTACAACACCTGAGCTAAAAACTAATATCGTTATTAGTAGTCAATTATATAATCAGAATGTGTCAACATTAACAGTGCTCCATCCCTTCTCCACCAGAGAGTCAAACGACACTCTTACCTGGTCCACCCTCGGTTTCTATGTCAACCAGCGGCATTCCCACGAGCGCTGTGGCATCGATGTCGTAGTAGATCTTGCGTATGATACCATCGTATCGACTGGTGATTGTGACTGAAGCTTTGTCACTCTGGACCTCACATATGCTGTCGAACTGAGACACCTTGTCTCCCTCCTTCACATACCTACACAAGGAGGCAAGACACAAAAACAGCCATTTTTAAAACAGGCAAGGAAACCATACATTCACTTTAGCAACTCTAAGCAGCCAAGGGGTCAATACAGGCAATGACCTGAGAGCTATGGAAACATGGAACATGGTCTAATGAGCCACATTTTCTTCTCCAATCCAAATGAAATCCAAATAATTCAAAATATGGAAAATGTCTCCAAACTGTATACGTGTGCACCCTAGTGTGGATCAATGAAAACAAAACAGGCAGCTTTCTGAGAAGCGAGGTGTTACTATTCTATGCCTTTCCATCCCTACTAATCCCTATTAATTTCCCTCACGGGATCAAAAGAGTATATACTTATAAAGGGTCTTACTTGTCTTAGTGAGACTCATGCAAGTTGGTCATGTTTTCCTTTAACTCATTGAGTGCCACATGCGTTGAGTGCCAAAAACGTAATATTACGTTTTTAGCTTTTTTTTTTATTATTACGAAACTAGACACTCTAACACACCTTATATGTGATTTTGGGAACTCTGTGATGAATGGAAATTAAATATATGACGATCATGAAACTCGTGAAAACGCACAATCTGGACATTTTATCATAACTCGGTTGGTTGCCGCTTTGGGTCGAATCAGTGACGCATGCACGTCAAGTCAAACCCAGGCCATTTTCGTGGGTCTATCACTAGGTGGCAGTCTCGCTGATCACTTCCCTTAAAGTTCACACAAGTAAGTAACAGGCAACACTTCATATTTCATGAAAGACGTTATATCTCCATTTCTAGAAAAAAACAGCGATTTTGATGAAAACTAGCCACTGTTTAGCTTGGGATTTCTCAGGAACAGAGGCGTGTAGAAATACACGGTTTGCACCCACCGAGAGCTTAAAGTCTCACCTTTTAATTGAGCTATTGTATGTGTTCATAGCTATAACACATGCTGTGGCTGTACAAAAATCATCAACAATGGTCTAGATTGCTGGCATTCTAGGACAAAGCTCCCGAAAACAGCTTGGCATTCAATGAGTTAATCATTTCCTTTGTGCTTTGGAGAAAAAGACCAGGTGACCTTCACATTCTTTTTTAATTAATTTTAGATATTGTCATGTTGTGTGTCCATTTTATTGCAGAAATTCAGTTGAAGAACTATGGCGCCCCCAGTGGGTGCTTAGTGAAGGCACACTTTGACTTTCAAGGAAACTCTCAAAATAAAACAATACCTACCATTCCTTTACGGTTACTTCCCGAATGCCCTCCCCGATGTCTGACAGTTTAAACTGCAAGACCGGTCCAGCCGCCGCTGAAATTAAAGAACAAAGTAGGTACTGTAACATTGTAATTTCCTGTTCAAAACAATCATGCGATGTACACATGACACCAAATGGACACATACCACAACTGGATCGAAAGTATCGGTGCTGCGTCGGGATTGTGATGGAGTAGGCATGCGGCGGTCGCTCGAGACGGGTCGGCCGAATCCGTGAGCAGTACCGTTTGAACTGGTGCGCAGACGCCTACCAAGGGCATACAAACAATACTAACATGTTATAGTGCAATTTCCACTTCGCACATGACACCAAAACAGCTTGATTGTTTTGTGCGACCATACGCATATTGTTAACCAAACTGTACCCGTGGTCACCAGTCACAATGTGCATCTCGGCAGGATGACCAATGTCAATTAACACGAAGCACGCTGGAAGTGTACCCATCCACGATGTTTCTCAATGACAGTTCGAAATGAAAGGCATATTATGAATATTTTCTCACATGCCTTCTTAGTTATTACCGTCTGCACAAATGCATTGTCACGTTGTTACTGCTGGTAGCAGACAAGTTAAGTTACTGTAACAAAAACGTAGATGACACGACAATATCAACAAAGTGCAATGAGGTGTCCTAGGAGTTAAGAGTAGCATAGATGACACCAACCACCTGATCTAGTACAAATACAAACGGGTCCTGCAAACACTCAAACTCAAACAAGTAAACACGTCTCACGTAACAACTTTTGTTCAAACATTTAAGGTAGGGGAAAGCTTGCAAACACAGTGGCGATGTCGCTAGCCAGCTAAAGTTAACGCCGATGGCTCGCTACTCACACCACTGAACTAACGCTACAAGTCACTTACTCATCGTATCATTGTATCACCGGTTTTGAAACATAGCGGTCAGAGAACATGCATCTGGAAGCGGCAACAGTAATATCTGTGAATGCATAAGTCGTGGAAACCTACCAAACGCCTCACAAGAGTGAATGAACCTCTCAGTGTGATAACCGCAGCCATCTTTACCCTAGCTTCTCATCATCCGGAAATGACAACACATTCACGCCCCTCATGAAAAGCCTATCATAAAGCGACTATCTCAGGGCAGATTCAGCGAGTTTCAACATGCCCTCTAGGGGGCTACGTTTATTCATAGGAACATCAAATGAGACATCAAACTGGAACACCATATCAGACATGAGACAGCAGATCCTCTCTCACTTGTTGATGCAATCCCGTTAGGTAGTGGGGTGTTATCCGTGCTAACTTATCTGACATCTTTTCACCATGTTCTCCAAAGTTGGTTCACCCTGCTGAAAAACAGCATAGCAATTCGTCTTTAATTTTTTTAGATGGAATTTGCTTATTTAGCTGGTATGACCATTATGATAGTATCAATATATGTATGACCAGCTAAACCATCAAAAGCATGTGCTACATATCTTAAACTCGTCTAGCTGTTTTCCCCATTTAGCAGGCATGTTAGGGCTTATATGGCAGCTCTTCCTACAAACCTGAAAGTTGAGCCTATCTGATTGATTGGGCATATGTAGTAGCTTACTATCACTGTTAAAGGACGTCAGTTCTGCTGTAGTTGCTCAATGATTTCCAGTTTTAGATCCACTGTAGCCTAGGCTACTTGCGCTGTCCTCACAGGATAAGAGAGGGCAGTACTCGAGAATGTTTAGGCCCTAATCACATGTTTGATAAAAAAAAAAAAAAAAACTCTTGGGGATCTTTCTTTTTCTGAGAAACAGTGTTTTGATGCCGAGATCAGAGTCAGCGCTATCTGACTGCTGCAGATGAGATGAGCGACTCATCTTGGCCCTGAAACCACAGATGCTGAAACTTTCTCAAACAATGCGCTGCCAGCCGGCGGCGTCATGTTGGCCTACATCTGCGCATGCGTCAAGCTTTCTGGTGTTGCAGTGTGGCAAGTCTCCTGGAGCAACGCGCTTACCTCAGAAACTGAGTCATCCTGCCCGATTTAGACATTTATTTATCACCTACTGTCTACAAAACTGTCCAGCGAATACATTAGACGATTTTGTCCCGGGTTGTTTGACTAGCTACTGCGCAGGAGAAGATTGTGCAGAGTGCGCATTGACTCTGTTGGGAAGTTCGCGATTGTCTCTCAGCATTGTTTGTGCTCAGCTGCCGGCTACATCGTTTTTGCCGTTTGGAGGTCAGGCTTCCCCACAAGCGTAGCTGTCCAGCTACAGCATCTTCTCTCCTCGCAGAGATTCAGCGCATCAGTACAGTTCTCAGAGTAAAATTGTGGACAAGTTTTTGTAATTTTCTTTCTCTCTCAAAAATGGCCGCAACAACGTTCGAAATGGACGGAAGTGTGATGGAGGGGGTGAGTAGGCTCTTTTTACACAACAACTAACTTCTACATGTATATTTGTACATTTTGAATAATGTCGTGTACAACTTTCTCTTTTATTTAACATTGCTCCGTTGACCGGTGTTGATCTCTTTCAGGGAGGCCAAATTTTGAGATTGTCTGCTGCTCTTAGCTGCATTCACGGCACGTCAATCAAAATAAACAAAATTCGAGCTGGCAGAAGCACGCCAGGTTTAAGGTAAATAAAAAGTGTGTGTGTGTTTAAGGATTTGTAATTATGTTCCTCTTTCTGCTGATTCATATTTTGCTAAGTTGTAAGCGGCAGGCTGGCGACCTGCGGGGCTCGCTCCCCGCTCCACCCCCTCCGTAGAGACAACTTCATGTGAATCGCAAAACAAAGCAAAGTTGGACGGAGCGCTGTTGAAGCGCTAACGTTACATCCATCCATTCCAAAATATCCCGGGCTGCATTAACCGAGTCCGTGTATGAGTCGGTGTGCCGTTAGGCACCGTGTGTTTTAATTTCTCCATTAAAAAAGCCGTTACTCATCCATTTTTAACGGCCTCCTTTGTTACTTGTAAGCACATGGCACGACATTTTCCACTTGAAGTGTTTATGCTGATTATTTGTTTTAAGAACAGAAATTACATACCTTGTATGTGTGTAACTATGATGGATGATCATAAACAAAGGCTTTGTTGTATATCTAAAAATGCTAATGATCAAAGTTATGTGCTTAAATGCTAAGTCATACATCTAAACTCGAGTGCTGTATTGCTGAAGGGTATCTGATAAGGGCTGTGTGGTGCTGAAATGTTAAATAGTCTGCACTTGATGTAAACTCGAACGTTTTGTCTTCATTGCTGTCCTCTCCCTCCCTCTCCTCCTCTCCCTCCCTCTCCTCCTCTCCCTCTTCCCCTCCCCTCTCCTACTTTCCCCTCCTGCCATCTCTTCTCTCCTCTCCCCACTCCTCTTATCTTCTCTCCTCCTCCTCCTCACTCCTCTTCTCCTCTCCCCACTCCTCTTATCTTCTCTCCTCCTCCTCCTCACTCCTCTTCTCCTCTCCCCACTCCTCTTATCTTCTCTCCTCCTCCCCACTCTTATCTTCTCTTCTCCTCCTCCCCACTCCACTCCTCTTCTCCTCTCCCCACACCTCCCCTCTCCTCTCCCCTCCTCATCGTCCCCAGGCCTCAGCACCTGATGGGTCTGGAGCTAGTCAGGGACATGTGCACTGGCAGTTTGGAGGGCGCTGTGATCGGATCCACAGAAGTCAGTCTCTCTCCCGGCACAATCAAGGGGGGCAGCCACATCGCAGACACCCAGACCGCGGGGTAAGTTGGCACACAGGTGCGCACTCACACAAGCACGCACGCACGGTTGGAGCTTTAAAAGCGACTGCTGGCATCCCTGGGGAGTCACTACTCGTAATCAGCGGTATCGATTACACCGGCTGACAATTGGGGCAGACACGCTGTTACGTTAGCGCTGCTGTGATCACTGATGTGATGTGATGAGAAAAGCGAGACATGATTTAACAGTGATCAGCTTGTCATGTTCTGAATGTCTGTTGTCAGATTGAGTGTAGACCATGTTAGAAATATATAAGCTAAAAATATATATATAATATGCGCTAGAATAATTAATTTTTCAGATGGGTTTAGTCAGGTGTGGGTTGTCGTAGGGAGGTGTGCTGCAGATGGTGGCTAGACTGAGTGTGTGTGTGTGTGTGTGTGTGTGTGTGTGTGTGTTTCTCCTCGTTCCCTACAGGAGTGTGACACTGCTGATGCAGGTGTCGATGCCGTGTGCCCTCTTTGCCCAGGGTCCCTCTGAGCTCTGCCTGAAGGGCGGCACCAACGCCGAGATGGCGCCCCAGATCGACTACACCCTCAGGGTATGAACAGCTCCACCCCTCAGGCCCTCAGGGAACACATACACCTGGAGCTACACACACTCTCACACACACACACACACACACACACACACTCTCTCACACATTAATGTCTGTTGTCCTCTGCCTTGCAGGTGTTTAAGCCCATCGTGGAGAGGTTTGGTGTCAACATGGACTGTGACCTGCGGATGAGGTGAGGTTCTAAGTGTTCTGCCGTGTTCTGCATTACTCCTGGGGTACCCGTGTGTATATTGTCGTTAGCGGCTGTGGACAAACAGCGTTTAAAGCTAAATGTCTCTTTGGTGGTGTGTTGCCATTGAGTGTTTGCCTTGGCCTGTGTGTGTGTGTGCGCGCTGTATTTGACCTTGTGTCTTTATTGCTGTCCTCCACTCCCTTTTATGAGCCTTATCCTGTTTGTGTGCGTGTGTGTGTGTGTGTATGTATTTAGTCGAATGTTTTGTTGTGGTGTTGGTGTGTGATGTGATGTTGATATTTGTGGCTTGATCACGTGTGATGGTTTTCAGAGTATTTGTGGAAAGTTTTAATCCATGTGTGTGGTAACTTGATCATGATTGTGTGTGTGTTAGGGGTTACTATCCTAAGGGTGGGGGAGAGGTGGTGTTGAAGGTGAACCCGGTCAAAGAGCTTATCCCCATCAACATGATGGAGCGCGGACACATCACCAAAATCTACGGACGAGCCTTCACAGCCGGAGTCCTGCCCTCCAAGGTGAACGCGCACACACACACACAATGTAACATTCACGCCCTCTCTCCATAACCCCCTCTCTACACACACACTCACACACAGCGCACCATACAACACACATTTCCTGTTGTGGTGACTGATCCAGTCGCTACAGTGTGTGTGTGTGTGTGCGCACGCACCCCTGTGCTGACTGACCCAGTCCTCCTGTTGGATTCCTAGCTGTGTGTGTGTGTGTGTGCGCGTGTGCCCCTGTGCTGACTGACCCAGTCCTCCTGTTGGTCCTCTAGCTGTGTGTGTGCGTGTGTGCGTGGACATGTCTGTACTGTGTGTGCGTGTGTGTGTGTGTGCCCCTGTGCTGACTGACCCAGTCCTCCTGTTGGTCCTCTAGCTGTGCGTGTGTGTGTGTGTGTGCGTGTGCGCCCCTGTGCTGACTGACCCAGTCCTCCTGTTGGTCCTCTAGCTGTGCGTGTGTGTGTGTGTGTGTAGACGTGTGTGTGTGCGCGTGCCCCTGTGCTGTGCTGACTGACCCAGTCGTCCTGTTGGTCTAGTTGGCTAAGGACATGTCTACGGCGGCGGTGCGCACCATCAGGAAGGAGATCAAGGACCTGTACATCAACATCCAGTCCCTGCAGGAGAAGGAGAAGGCCTGCGGCAACGGCAACGGCATCATGTGAGCCCACCACGCACAAACACACACACACACGCACACATGCGCACACACGCACACACGCACACACATGCACACACACGCACACATGCACACACACGCACACACACGCACACACGCACACATGCACACACACGCACACATGCGCACACACGCACACATGCGCACACACGCACACACGCACACACGCGCACACACACGCACACACACGCACACACACACACACACACATGCACACACATGCACACACACACACACACACACATGCACACACACACCCACGCACACACATGCACACACACCCACACACACACACATGCACACATGCACACACACACACACACACACACACCCCCACACACACACACACACCCATCCACACACCAAGGTAATGTGTACACTGGCTCCTCACAGACTAATAACGAGTCTATGCTGTTCTGTGTGTGTGTGTGTGTGTGTGTGTGTCTGTCTCTGAGTCAGTTGTTGTTCATTTGTGAGAATGTGATATACATAGCTTGGCTCTGGTCATTGGTGCAAATATACGTAGGGCATGACTGAAATGATGACATCTCACATTGATGATGAAAGTGTGTTAAAGCCCAGCATGTGTGTGTGTGTGAGAGGGAGAGATTGAGAGTGTGTGTTATGTGTGTGACTCATTGTCTTTTTCTGTCTGACAGCATCATCGCTGAATCCTCCACCGGCTGCATATTTGCTGGCTCGGCTCTAGGGAAGAAAGGTGAGCAGTGTGTGTGTGTGTGTGTGTGCGCGCGCCCTCTCCTGTGTGTCTCCAGCTTTGGGAGTTTTTGTTGGACAGATGGTAGTGCAGTTGAGGGGGGTGAAGAGTGCTGTTTGCAGAGTTGTCCACTAGGGGTCAGTGTGTCCGAGAGAACTGTTCCCTCATTCTCACTGAGAAGACTGATTAGGGTCAGGGATGCACATCAGGACCAACACACACACACACACACACACACACACACACACACACACACACACACATGCTTACCCTGTCTGTCTCTCTCATACTCGCATCATACAAACAGAGAAAGAGAAAGAACAGAGAACATTCCTGGTAATAAGTAATACGTGTGTGTGTGTGTGTGTGTGTGTGATAAATTAGTCTAGTAAAAAATGATAAGCATGAATGTAAACAGTAAACTTGCGTTTGTGTCCCAAAACTAAACCTGTGTGTGTGGTTTAGGTGTGTATGCAGATAAGGTGGGCATTGAAGCTGCTGAGATGCTTCTCAGAAATGTCAGACACAACGGCTGTGTTGACGAGTTCCTACAGGATCAGGTGAGTGTGTTTGTTTGTGTATGTGTGTTTGTGTATGTGTGTGCGCCCTTTGGGGGTCATTGGCTCTATGCTTTGGTAATGACGTGTTGGTTTAAGCTTTCAATACAACAAAAAGAAATTCAGCTTCTCCAAAAATTCAGCAACATTTCTGCCCCCAGCTCATCATCTACATGGCCCTGGCTAAGGGGACGTCTCGCATTCGCACCGGGCCCATCACCCTTCACACACAGACCGCCATCCACGTCGCCGAGCAGCTCACCAAGGTGAGGCAGCCGCCGCCATGACAACCGTTACCAACCTGTTTTCCTCCTGGTTAAAGGCTGCCTTCACTCCTCAGCTCAGCTGTTAGAAGGTGTTCTAACACCAGTGTTCTCCGACACTGTTCTCTCCTCTGTTCCTCCAGCTGTTCTAATGTCTGTTCTCTGTTCTGCTCTTTCTGTCATTAGGCCACGTTTGCGGTCCGCAAGGCAGAGGATGAGAACGCCAACAACGACACCTATATCATCGAGTGCCAGGGAGCAGGCGTGGAGAATCCCAATCTTTGAATACACACACACACACACACACGAACACACACACACACGTACACATACACACACGTGTACACACACACACACACACATATATGACACACACTACTGTTATCCTTTGGTCGGGGTATAGGGCAGGCTGACCCCCACCACCCAGTTGAAGGAGTGATAATGAATTTCTAGTTTGAGCCCGCCCCCTCCAGTAAGCACCGCCCATTTGTGTCTCAGGGTTTATCCTTACACTGTACATTGTAATGTCCATTCCTCTGACTGCTGTCACAACCTCTCACTACCCTCTCACCTCACCTGCCCAGCTACCAATCAGGAAGAGACTTCTCTCTGCTCCCCTCACCCATAGCCAATCAGCTTCACTCACTCACTGACACTCACTCACACACACACACACACACACACACACACACACAGATCTTCTCCCGGACCACTCGGTTTCCCCCCTCCAGAGTTCACTACCCCAGCTAGTGCTGTTAACGAAGGGCAGCCAACAGGGTCAAACAGCATACATAGCCAGAGTAGTGCACTACATCTGCGTCTGCACAGATCATCCATACTAAACTGGAGAAGTGCACTGCGTCTGCACAGATCATCCATACTAAACTGGAGAAGTGCACTGTACACAGATCATCCATACTAAACTGGAGAAGTGCACTGCGTCTGCACAGATCATCCATACTAAACTGGAGAAGTGCACTGCGTCTGCACAGATCATTCATACTAAACTGGAGAAGTGCACTGCGTCTGCACAGATCATCCATACTAAACTGGAGAAGTGCACTGCGTCTGCACAGATCATTCATACTCCTTGTGGGGACCACAAAGCTGCTCCGGAAGTCTCCTAAATTATTCAAGTTCTTTTTTTTTTTTTTTTTTTTTCATTCTGAGTGCTCTTGAGGACACACCCTGCCTGGGGGGTTCAAGGAGTGTGTGTTCCTCAACAAAAAAAAGAGGAGGAGGAGGAGGGGTGGGGGCACCAGTGTTTATTCCACAGGTGGCCTGTGGCATGGTTGACTGTTTACATGGCATTATTTATACACGTTGGTTTGTGACCGCGGGAGTGAATGAAAATGTCTGTTTTTTGTTTTTGTTTTTTTGCTTTTGCTCTTTAGGTGGTCATGATCAGTATGTTTTGATTTTGAGATATTTTGTTTTTGGGGAGAAAAAAAAAAGTGTGAAATAAAGATGGCGAATTACTGGTTTGGCCTCCAACCTGTCGAGTCTTTGTGAAGATGTACACACACACACACACACACACACCTCTCCCCAGGTCTAGCTGTTCACAGGGCTCATATGTGAGTTTGTCCTCACTGACGTTGAGTTTGCCATCTGAGTGCCGTGTGTGTTGGGAGTTTGGTCTGAGTACTACAGGTGTGTATATGTGTGTGTGTGTGCAGGAGTGGGAGGCCGAGAGCTCTCCAAAGGTGCTGTTCCAAGGAAAGCAGTACAGAGGCCCAGCGGCGTAGCCTGGGTGATCCCAGACGAGCTCGTCAATAAATTTTGAATTTGCTCTGCAGGTCCATCTGGAAAGGACGCCCTTTTCTAATCTTCCAGTTTTTACGACTTTAACCAGCAGTGAAATTACTTAAACTGGTGCATTAAACTCTTACCTAATTGTCTTGTTTTAAATGCAGTTGTTTACTCAATTCCAAAGAAAATAGACTTTTTTGGTGATTCGGAAACAGACATCAATGGGATCCTTGCCAAACCGACCTGCAGAAGTTTGTCTGGGTTTTCCTAGGCTACCTGCATTGAGCCCGGAAGTTCTAGAAAGATCCAAAGCTCATCCTCCCTCTGCACCTTCAGTGACAGCTCAGACAGATTAACATGCCTTTAATCGCACCTCACGTACATGGCCAACAATCTCACGGCGGAGGGGTGTGTGTGTGAGAAGAGGGTGGATCCTAGAGATCCAGGATGCATTGAATGGCCTAGTCCTTTGTGGCCGAGATCGTATCTTCCTGTGAAAGTCAAGAGCAACTCCATTGATGGCTTGGGGGTTTTCCATTTTCCAGCTAGCACAGGACAAGTGTGTGTGTGTCTTGAGTTGGGGTTATCCCTTCCCCCCTACCCCTTCAGTGTGCTGTAAGCAGATGCAGGGACAATAGCAGGGGAAGAATAGGCCACGCCGTGTGCTAATGAATAGCCCAGGGATGCTGGGGGGCATTGTTCCCTCTTTGTGGGTGGAGGGCTTCTCCCATCAACCTCATTCAGCCCCTTCTCTTACCCCCCTGCCTCCCTCTCTTACCCCCCGTCTGCCCTGCGCATCTGCTGCTTCTGCTCAACTCTGGAACAACAGGAGGTCTGGCCCTGACACGGCTCAGATACGGCTCTCAAGTGACAGATTTAAAGCTTTAAAGCAGAGTATGAGTCTGGGGGAGATCCGGCATTGATCCGGCCCTGATGTGGCCTTGATCTGGCCCTGACGTACTTGATTACAGCAGGTGTGTGTGTGTGTGTAAGTTATAGTAACTATGTGTATGTGTGTGTAATAGCTGTGTGTGTGTGTGTGTGTGTGTGCAGTGGGTGAGCTCATCTTCAGCCAGCTGTTGATCCGCGTGCCGTGAGTGACATCACAGAACATCCTCTTACCTTAGCTCCACCCCTCAGAGCTACATCCAGCCAACTGTGTGGCAGGAGCACACCCAGCATTGGAGCAGAGATCCAGACGTGTGTGTGTGTGTGTGTGTAAGACAGGCAGCTTTTGTTTGGAGCAGCGGAGCCACCAGCTCCAGAGAGTCTTACGTAACCATGGTGACAGTAGTCCGCTTCATCAGATGAGATCTGCTGCACTGCCTCAATCCCTTCTCCTGGGCTTCAACTCTCCCTCTCGCTCTCTCTCGCTCTCTCTCCCTCTCTCTCTCTCTCTCTCTCGCTCTCTCTCTCTCTCTCTCTCTCTCTCTCCTCTCTCTCCCTCTCGCTCTCTCTCTCTCACAGACACACATTCTCACTTCTTCTCTTCCACATACGCAAGCTCGCTCTTTAACACACACACATACACACACACACACACACACACACATTATCTGTCTCTCATACACATTACACACTCTCACACAGAACTGTACACGAGGTGAGGAGAGTGCTTGGCCCCTTGCTCTGTTGCCATGTCCCACAGCACCACACGAGGGCGCTGTTCTGACTGCTTTTGGTCCTGCTCCTCTCTTCTCTCAGTTCCTCTTCTCCAGTCAGAGGGGATCCCTGCTGCACACACACACACACACACAAACACACAGGGGTGTAGCACAATATCCTGGGCCCCTGCATAGGCAGTCCCATGTTCCTCAACCCAGGTAAAATAAAATATATTCCAGACTTTTCAAGGCCCCTCTCTCCCCTTGGGCCCCTATAATCAGTAGTGGTTTTACCCCCAGTCCGACACCCCGTGCACACACACACACACACACACACAATCTGCAACATCTGCAACAGCATTGTGATAACTCATTAAGCACATTTCCTCACAGCTCACTGTGAGGTTCTTCTGATCAGAAAAGGCCTCTCACACACACACACACACCACCTCCCCAGACTGGAGAGGACACACACACACACACCCACCCTGGTGTTGTCCGGAGGCCTGTTGATTCAGCAAGGCTTGGTGGCGTTGACATGGGTGCCCGGGTCTCCTGTTGCATTCTGCTCTTCCAACGTCACCTGACTAGAGATAAAGTATTGCCTGAGAGTGTATGTGTGTGTGTGTACATGTGTGTGAGGCTGCTAGGACACAATCCCTGAGACAGCGTTTAGCAGGGACTTGCGCGTATCCAGTGTGTGTGTGTGTGAGAGAGAGAGAGAGAGAGAGAGAGAGCCGTACTAGTAGTCCCAGTATGTGTGTGTGTGTATGTGAGAGAGAGAGTGTGTGTGTATGTGTGAGTGTCTGTGTGTGTGTGTGAGAGAGAGAGAGAGAGAGTGTGTGTGTGTGTGTGTGTGTATGAGTGTGTGTGTGTGTGTGTGTGTGTAAGAGAGTGTGTGTGTCTGTGTGAGTGTGTGTGTGTGTGTGTGTGTGTGTGAGTGTGTGTGTGTGTGTGTGCAGTGGTACTGTCCTGGTGAGGCCTCCTCTATAAATAGCTGTTCTTCTGCCTCCTCACCTCCCTGAGCCGCTCGTCTCTCCAGCCAGAAGTTGCGTAAGAAGCTATTGTCAGACACACACTTCCTGGCTGGCCCTTCCTGTTTCAGGCCACACACACACACACATACATGTCTGCATCATCAGATCACAGCCACTTCCATCTGGTCTAACACCATCAGCTCAGACACACACAGACACCTTAAGATTGTCCATTTTGTGTGTGTGTGTGTGTGTGTATGTGTATGTGTAAATGTGTAAAAGTATTGTGAGGCCTATTACACGAGCGACACTGAACAACAAACGGTCGCTGTCAATGTTCACCGAGTTGCTGATCTGTAGGATCACCTACGACTTCAGACTGTTCATTGCTTTCAGTGCTCTCCAGACTGCCAGGAAAACGTTAAATCCTCCGGGTTGGACACAGCTGTGCGCCTTCATCATTGCCCTTGGACTACTCAGCCGGTTAACTAGATGCAACCAACTGGACTACTAGTTAACATGAGTTTTCTTTTTAAAATGTCTTAATTATTTATTTTATTATTTGTTTTTGTTTGTTTGTTTGTTATCAGTCTTGAATGTTTCACATGTTGTATGTTTCACGTGTGACAGATGCGGTACGATTACGCTTGCAGCTCCGTAGGCATTTTTTTGTTATTTGTTTGTTTGGGTCTTGTGTGTGAAGCACTTTTGTTGCACTTTGTGCATAGAAAAAATGCTCTTCATGTTTGTCTGTAAGCACTTTGTGCTCAATGCTTGAAAAGTGCTATATAAATAAATATTATTATTATTATATTATTATTATTATTACACTGTTTCTCTATAAAGGCCAATAAAGTAAAACGTCTGGTACCTGACAAGTTTCGGCTACCTTGCCTCTGTAGCCTTCATCAGAGGTGTCACGTGATATTGGTGTGACGTCGTCTGAGATGTGTTATATGGCGTTTTCCATCCCACCTGATGTGGTGTGACGTCGTCTGAGCTGTGTTATATGGTGTTTTCCATCCCACCTGATGTGGTCGGATGGCCGTGTCCCCTGGGGTGCTCCGGGGGGGAGGGGTGGTTGGGGCGCCCTCTGCTGTCTGGAGGTTTTTCACACAGCCGGGGGCTGCCCTACAGGACTTTATTGGCCTTTATAGAGAAACAGTGTAATAGTATATCAGTAGGCCTAATGAACCTCTTCAATATATTGTGATGCCTGCCATTAAACCCACAGTAACTTCAATGACACCACATTCTACATCCATAAGTATTCATATGGAGATGTTCCCCCCTTTAGCTTTAGCGTTACTGTTACTCCGTTGGGCTGGAGTGCTTGGGGAGAGCCCTAATGCTAGCTCTGTTGAGATCCATCCTCCATCTATCCCTGAACAGTGCGAAAGCTGCACCTCCCGTGTCTGGTTAGGGAGATCGCTCAGGGCTACTGTGGGCCTACTCTGGATCGCTCAGGCCTACTCTGGGAGTGAGAGATCTGCTGATGCCACGACCACCACATTGCTGCCGAGTTCAGAGCTGGCATGCCTGGGCAGCCGTGGGCCCACTGGTTATCGCTTCGGACTTGTAACCGGAGGGTTGCCGGTTCGAACCCCTACCAGTAGGCGTGGCTGAAGTGCCCTTGAGCAATGCACCTACTGTAACCCCTCACTGCTCCCCGAGTTGCAGGCAGCTCACTGCGCCGGGATTAGTGTGTGCTTCACCTCACTGTGTGTTCACTGTGTGCTGAGTGTGTTTCACTAATTCACGGATTGGGATTAATGCAGAGACCAAATTTCCCTCACGGGATCAAAAGAGTATACTTATACTTTATATATGCTCTGCTAGCTGCCTGGAGTTTGGATTGAGGGAGGAATATGATCTATGGCTGTCGCTGTCAAAAATCCACCACGTTGATCTATCTGCAAGTTCCTTCGTCTGCTTAGGAAGATCGCTCATGTCTTCAGACTGATCTGTGCTCCCAGTGCTCTCCAGACTGCCAACGAAACCACCAGGCTGGTCTGTACAAAGACATTCTGTGGTGTGTTGTTTCACACAGTCATCATGGACATTATTCAGCCGGTTACATTTAACCAATAACTAATTTGTTAAGTTAGAATTTTTTACTTTGTATTATTTTCACATGTTTGTTGTTTGTTTTGATGTCGGTTGCTGAGGTTACGGGTATGCTGGTGAGTTACACTGCTCTGTCTGACACCTCGTTTTTGTTTGATTTGACGTTTGGATTTGTTTTTGTTTTTTAATTATTTGTTAATTTGTGTTTTGTGTGTGGAGCGCTTTGGGTATAGCACTCTGTGCATAGATAAATAAAAACGTACTTACTTACTTAATAATGTAACAGCTTCCACTCTTTTTATTTTGATTTTAGAGTGTCTGAGGAAATACTTGCCTATTCATTCAGAAAAGTATTTGTGAGGTCAGACTCTGATGTTGGACAAGAAGGCCTGGCTCGCAATGACTGTTCTAGTTCCGATTTAGAATGGGATGTCATTGAAATTCCTGTGTGTGTAATGGCAGGGACCCAATACTTTTCACTATGTGTGTAATGGGGGTCTATGATGATGTGGACATTGCTGTGGTCTGATGTTGTGGATGTGTGTTTATATATATATGTGTGTGTGTGTGTGTGTTTGTATATACTGTATGTATGTCTGTATGGGGGGGTCATGTCTATAATGATATGGATGCGGCTGTGACCTGATGGTGTGAGTGTGTGTATATGTATATGTGTGTGGGGGGGGGGGGGGGGGCGCAGGGTGGTCATGTCTTTGACCTGATGATGTGGACGTAGTTGTGACCTTGGAGGTCAGGGTTCTTGTTTTGTTTTTTCCTTGACGTCACACTCTGTGCAGAGTATCAAGTGGTGTATGTGAGTGGCAGAGAGCCTGAACCACCTCTCACACACACACAGCTGATGAGGGGAACACACACACACACACAGTGGATGAGAAGAACACACACACACACACCACTGATGGGGAGAGCATGAGACAAAGGGGCTACACAGTGTTTCACAAAACACACTTTTCAAAGCCCTTTTTCTGTGCTCTCAGTGTCGGCGGAGAGGAAGTGGCCGTTAGCAGATAATAAATCGGGGTCAGACAATGTGTGTGTGTGTGTGTATGTGTATGTGTGTGTGTGTGTGTGTGAGGGTAACCCAAGCGGAGCTGAAACTCACACCTGGCTGTCTTTACCTAGTCTGAAACCTGAGCGCCATTTGAGGACACCTGAGTCGGTCACATGAGTGCTGCGTTCGGCCGCTGCACGGCAGTTACGCACTCATTTCCACGACGACCACGCTGTCACGTGCTGCCCGGCGAATTTCCCCACAGCCCCTCTCCTTCCAGCCTGGTCCATCTACACACACACACACACACACACACACACACACACACACACAGCCTCTCCTTCCAGCCTGGTCCCTCTACACACACAAACACACGCACACACAGCCTCTCCTTCCAGCCTGGTCCATCTACACACACACACACACACACACACACACATGCACGCACACACAGCCTCTCCTTCCAGCCTGGTCAATACACACACACACACACACACACACACACAGCCTCTCCTTCCAGCCTGGTCAATCTACACACACACACACACACACACACACAGCCTCTTCTTCCAGCCTGGTCAATCTACACACACACACGCACACACACACAGCCTCTCCTTCCAGCCTGGTCCACCAGACACACACACACACACACACATACACACACACACACACACAGCGTCTCCCTCCAGCGACCCCGTCAGGCTGTGTCGGGTGTGCACTGCTCTGTGTGACGGACAGAGGGTCAGGTGTTCAGGTATCAGGTGCGCTGTTCAGGTATTCAGACGTTTTGTTTGGACAGTGTGTCGTCAGGTGCTCTGCTTGGGGGGGACTAGATACCTAGCTGGACTGTTGGAAGGTTACGCTGCTGCATGAGAGTTGAGCTGTCCAGTTGATGCAGAGGATCCTGTTGTCTGGAGTTCAGGGGTTCTGTTTGAAGAGGAGCTATTTGTCAGATGTCCAGGTGTTCTCTTTGAAGAGGAGCTAATTGTCAGGTGTCCAGGTGTTCTGTTTGAAGAGGAACCTGTTGTCTGGAGTCCAGGTGTTCTGTCTGAAGAAGAACCTGTTGTTTGGTGTTCAGGAGTTCTGTTTGAAGAGGAGCCAGTCATCAGGTGTTCTGTTTGAAGTGGAACCTGTTGTCTGGAGTTTAGGTGTTCTGTTCTAAGAGGAACCAATTGGCAAGTGTTCTGTTCGAAGAGGAACCAATTGGCAAGTGTTCTGTTTGAAGAGGAACCAATTGTCTGGAGCTCAGGTGTGCTTTAGGACGCCCCCCCCCACCCCAGGCTGGGTGCCCCCCATGAAGGCATGTCGGACTCGGAGTCCTGGTGTCCCCAGGATAACAGACAGAGGAGTCCGTCCCCCACCCCTGTACACAGAGTCTGGATCTCTCTCATAGCAGGTGCGTCAGCTGTGTGTGTGTGTGTGTGTGTGTGTGTGTGTGTGTGTGTGGGAGAGAGAGACAAAAAACTCTAGCTATATTACCAGATTTGTGTGTATGTGTCTGTGCGTGCATGTGCATTTGGACTCTTGAATGTTTCCCCTGTTTTGTTTATGTGGTCAGTGTAACAAATGAGGAACAGTCTGAATCAGAGGACAGCAGATTTGACCTTTGTGCTCCGAGGCCAGTATCAAGCACAGCAGGGCAGCTGAAACGAGTCTGAGCCTGTGTCTGTGGTTCTGTCTATGTCTGTGTCTGTGTCAGTGTCAGTGTCTATGTCTGTGGCGCTGTCTATGTCTGTGTCTGTGTCAGTGTATGGCGCTGTCTATATCTGTGTCTGTGTCCGTGGCTGTGGGGTTAGGCTGTGTAGCCCCATCCTCAGTCTCACATTTAGTCAAGCCTGACAGGACATAGCGACAGGACATAGCAGCAGGACATACTGTAGCAACAGGACATAGCAACAGGACCTATATCCAGCACCACAGCTTTCAGGCCAGCCTGCACAAGTGTCAGTGTGTCAAAGGTACCCACACTGAGAGAATAACGTCTCTTCAACACATAAACAACAACAACAACAACAACAACAACAACAACAACAAAATATTTATAAGATGCCTTGAATGATTATATATGTATTTGTAAGTCTCTTTGGAGAAAAGCATAAATCCCTTTAACTAACTATAACTAGACCTATAGATGGTGCAATCAGAATGACATCAGAAATGTTGCAATCACATCTTTAATATGACTCTGTTCCTGGTCCCTTTCTTTCTCCAACCGCCTCTACTGTTGTTCCCCTTCTGCTCTCTTCAGAAACAGACACAGGAGTGTGAGTGTGTTGTGTGTTTGTGTGTGTGTGTGTGTGTGTGTGTGTGTGTGTGTGTGCACGCGCGTGCATGAATAAGTCTGGTGCTCCTGGCACTGATATGTGATACTGGTGTAACTGAGGCTACTTTTATAGTCACGTGTGGGTCCTTACAGAAGTCAAAATCAATGAAGATGGGCTAGTAGGTATTTTAGAATTGTTAAAATAGGCTAATCTATTTTTTGGTTGGTTTATTAATTTCAAGAACATATAGGCTATATTCTATTCTATATTGTTATCTTATATGTTAACTTAGCCGACACTTTTTTCCAAAGGAATTTAGGCCCACAATCAACATTATTCTACATTAAGGATTAAAATGAACAGTTTATCTGGTTTTTATTAAAACACAACGCAACAACCAGAGAATCCAACAAAGTCAAATCAATTTAAATTCATAATAAAAGACTAATAATACTAACATGAATAATGGCAATATAGGCCTAGCCAGTCTTCATTCTAACAACAATAACTGTAAACATTTACAAACCGCCTAACTCTGTAAAAATAACGAATTAATTTGCAATAATAAGGCTATAAAAATATTATCTTCATCACTTCATGTCCACAAATAGGCTAATTGGGGGAGCAGTTGGTGTGAAAACTATCCTGCAAAGCCCTGCTGCGAATCGCCAACAACAGCTCCGAGGGTCCGAGACAGCCCAATATTCTTTTCACAACTTCGTCAGGCAGAGCCGCGGCTGTGATTTTGATTGGTCGGCGCAGGCCAATCCTTAGCAACGTTCCTTTGTGTGGTGATTGGGTTCCTGGTTACCATGTGATGTCCCTTTAAGATGTTTCTGACTGTCCGCAACCATGGCAGGAAAAAGCGTCTCGTCTCGCCAGTGATTGCGCAGCCAGAAGAGAAGAGAGGAGAAGGGAGGGGAGATTATCTCAGTTCTGCTAGCTTTCGGAAGCGGCGATACTTTGCACTGCGCGTCTGTATTTACGCGGTTTGTAAATCTTCTGTGTAGATTTCCTACGACAGTTTTTTGTACTTTCTTCCCGGGACATGGAACCGAGTCGGGCTCCTCGAGTGACGTATCGGTGATTCTTTCTGCAGGCAGCGAGCAGATGTAGAGCGCGCTTGTAGTAGTTTGCTGATTACTGTTTTGCCTTGTGTAGCATGACATAAGACTAGCGAATCTGATGGTTAGCGTGTCCGAAGACCTGCTGATACGAGGACAAGAATGTACCCTCCAAAAGCCAAGTGCTTTTTACTAAAAAGCTAGATTTTGTCTTTTAAAACTCGTAACGTTATTGCAGCGATACAAGCGTTCATGCCGAGATAACTGTGCCTAACGGAAGATATTTTCTATTGTATTTTTTTAATCAGCACAAAGATATCTAGGGGGGTTAGTGTTTCCTTTTTTTAATCGATGACTCTGGACCACCTGAAACACTCAGCAATCCTTTCAACTTTGTTTAAAATGGCAGACGACAATGATTTGATAGGAGCATCCGAGTTTATAAAAGGTAAGGGTAACTTGAGGTAGAGGCGGGGATGTTGGGGGAGACTCGGATCAGTCCTGTTGCCTACACTAGGCTACTTTGCCTAACTCACAACAAGAGTTGGGCCCTGTCTTGTCTGAGAACTATTTAGGTGGATGAGCGATCACTCGCCCCTGTGCCTTCGATTGTTTATCAATATATAGCTGGGGGCTATGAACACTCACATAGGCATACTTAGGCCTACTGTTGATCTAGAACAGATTATACACAGATTGTCACACAATTCGGCTGTGTTTCTGCAGTCATTTGAAGACATGCTATGAATGAAGTAAACACGAAACTGAGTCTCTATCTGTTCTCACAAACCTGTATTTCCTCCACAGAACGACTGTATTTTGCAACGCTAAGAAGCAAGCCAAAAAGCACAGCAAACACACACTACTTCAGCACGGATGACGAGTTTGTGTATGAAAAGTAAGTTGTGTTTCCCTCCTCTCTGCACGCGCCCTCCGCGCGCTGCCTGTCGCTCTGCTGCCTCGTGCATCCGCAACAAGTAGCCGCCCGAGCCGCGCGCTGGGTTGGTCCCTCTCGCGCTGGCTGCTTATGCAACAGTTTTAATTGTTATTTACCATTTCAGTCTGATTAACAAGGCCATTGTTCTCCGTTCCGTCGCATTGGGGTCTTCCAGTCGTTATGTAATCTTTTCCTGCTTGACTATTTCTACACTGATGATGACAACTCCTTAAAACACCCAAAGCTTAATAACAATTGGATGGCCATAAAATCATTAAGAACAACATCCACATAGGAAACTGACCACTTTGTCTAATTTTTCCAGCTTCTATGCAGACTTTGGACCTCTGAACCTAGCCATGCTTTATAGATACTGCTGTAAACTCAACAAGAAGCTTAAGGTGAGTGTTTCTGCCCTGACGGGTGGGTGGGGGTCTCACACATACACACACTTTACCATTCACACCAGCAGTCAGGTGGAGGACACAGACGTCATTTCCCACAGCCTCAGATCATATCTCAGTTTGTGTGAATGAGACAGACCGGTTGGTGTCTGGCAGGGTGGCGTGTTATTGTGGCTCATGTGCACAGGTATGTCATACCACAGTAATGCACCACCACACCCTAACACTGGTGTGTGCGTGTGTGTGTGTGTGTGTGTGTGTGTGTGTGTGTGTGTTGGGTGCAGATGCTCCTGTGGTGTAAGTGTTAATCAGAAGCTTCAGTTCTGCGTCCTAATCACTGTCCTGCTTATAGAGCTTGACTCACCGACTCAGAGCAGAGCTGCCCTTCAGAGAGGGCAGAGAGAGATAGAGAATGAAGGAGAGAGAGAGAGAGAGAGAGAGAGAGATTATTTTATTATTATATTATTATATTTCCCCCCCTTTCTCCATTGCTACTGTGTGTTAGTGCGTGTGTATTAGGGGAGTGGTGGAGTGTGTGTGTGTGTGTTCTAATGTCCTATTATTATTATTATTATTATTATTATTATTATTCTCCATAGTCCATGTCAATTGTTGTTATTATTACTATTAATTGCTAATTGTTTTCTTCTCTTGATGAAATTACTGCTTTGGCAACATTGTAAAACTTAGTCATGCCAATAAAGCTCATTGAATTGAATTGAGAGATGTAAGAAAGGGATGTAGGGAGAGAGAGAGAGAGAGAGAGAGAGAGAGAGAGAGAGAGAGAGAGAGAGAGAGAGAGAGAGAGAGAGAGAGAGAGAGAGAGAGAGAGAGAGAGAGAGAGAGAGATATTTAGGCAAAGAGAGAGAGTCTGCAGGTGAGGTGTGAGCTGGTACTTACAGCATAAGCGCCGATGAACACTGCAGCGTTTGCTCTCTTGCGCTGGTCAAAGCTGGTGTAGTGGACGATCCTCTTGCTCGTCAGTGTGAAGGACTACTTAAGGCCTTCAGACAGGGAGAGACAGAATGAAGGAGTTGGAGAGAAAGGGAGGGAGGGAGTGGGATAGAAAAAGAGAAGGAGAGAATAAGGGAGTGGGAGAGAGAGGGAGGGAGGGAGTGGGAGAGAAAAAGAGAAGGAGAGAATGAAAGAGTGGGAGAGAGAGGGAGAGAGAGATGTAGAGAATGAGGGAGTAGGAGAGAGGGAGATGTAGAGATGGCTTGTGTGAGGCCTAACTCTCAGAGATGGCTTGTGTGAGGCCTAACTCTCAGAGATGGCTTGTGTGAGGCCTAACTCTCAGAGATGGCTTGGCTTGTGTGAGGCCTAACTCTCAGAGATGGCTTGTGTGAGGCCTAACTCTCAGAGATGGCTTGTTGATGGCTCTCAGCCGTCTCTTTGTCCTGGTGGGCTGTGGGGCCTGAAGCCTGGACTAGAAACACCGTGGTCACAAGATCAGGTCCTCGCGCTCACACACACCCTCGAAACTCCAGTCACCCATGGCCTAACTTGAGCAGAGAGGGAGGGAGGGAGAGAGAGAGAGAGAGAGATTGAGTTAGGGAGAGAGAGAGAGAGAGAGAGAGAGAGAGAGATTGAGTTAGGGAGAGAGAGAAAGAGAGAGAGAGAGAGAGAGAGAGAGAGAGAGAGAGAGAGATTGAGTTAGTGAGGGAGGGAGGAAAGGTGAGATAATTGATTTAAGAGAGGAGAACACAAATAGAATGCACTCTCTGGATTGTTGAGGGAGTGTCTGGGTTGGTCATTAGTGCTTGTTGTCTAGTGAAATCTGGGCCCTGTGTGTGCATGCGTGTGTGTGCATGCGTGTGTGTGCATGCGTGTGTGTGCATGCGTGTGTGTGTGTGTGTGTGTGTGTGTGTGAGTGTGTGTGTGTGTGTGTGCTCGCTCTCTCTCTTGCTTGGTCTAGCAGTAGAGCCAGTCCTCTTCAGCTGGTGGAAGAACAGCTTGCAGCTTGGCGTGTCACTCCAAATCAGGGCTATGTCAGGGACGTAACTGAGTCGTATTAGGGATGTAACTGAGCCAAAACCCAGGATCCTCAGGAAGGCTGTTTACCGAGAGACGTTGGTTTATAAATAGTTTAAAAGAAAAAGGAGTGTGCGGCTACTCTCTCACATCATCCTAACCAGCACCTTGGTTTAGCTCTCATTCTGTTTCTCACCATAACAGAGCCATATCAGGGCTGTATCTGTGCCAGGCCATGACCGTATCAGTGTGTGTGTGTGTGTGTGTGTGTGTGTGTGTGTGTGTGTGTGTGTGTGTGTGTGTGTGTGTGTGAGTGTAAGGAAGGCTGGAAGATGAGTAAGGACTGATGTCCGCCCGTCTCTATTAATACATCTGATGAATGGAGTCGTCCGAGGGGGACAGACCCGGCTGATGAAGAGGCTCTGAGGTGTTCCATCAGTGTGTGTGTGTGTGTGTGTGTGTGTCAGGGTGTGTTTTGAGGCGTGTGTGTGTGTTGGGGTGTGTAAAGTGAGTAAAGGAATAAGTAATGGAGTGAAGAGTGTGCTATTTGAGGTGGTGAGATCTCGGAGTGGTGCGGTGGGATATTTGATGAGGTGTGTTTCTTCATCAGCTGGGGCACTTTCACGTGTGTGTGAGTGTGTGTGTGTGTGTGTGTGTGTGTGTGTGTGAGATGGGTTTCTTCATCAGCTGGGGCACTTTCACGTGTGTGTGAGTGTTTGAGGAACCTGGTGAAGCTGCGTACATATTATGTGTGTGTGTCTATGTGTCTCAGAAGGGTCATGAAATCAGGTGTGTGTGTCTGTGTCTGTGTGTGTGTGTGTGTGATATGAGTGTAATGAAGCAGGATGAGTGAGCAGGTCCTGTGATTTTTCCCCTGTATGTCCGTGTGGTATTTAACATGATAATAACACACACAGGCACTACTTCTGCACATGTAGCACGTTCAGTGAGTGCTCTCTCGCTCTCACACACACACACACACACACACAATCTGCTGATCATAGGCTACGTGTTATCAGTCACATATATCTATGGAAACACCATCCAGTTGAGAAGTGGAGGCCGTCTATTATGACTGAAGGTTGTTTAAGTTCATCACCAGACAGCAGTGCACTCGCCTTGACCATCAGGCCCGACCTTACTAAGATGGAGGTTCTGGTCCTGGGTCTTTGGCCATCAGGCCTGACCTTACTAAGATGGAGGATTTTATTTGGAATGTTTGAGAGAAATGTTGACTCCATTGGCTCGTTGGTTTAGGCACTATCAGATATCAATAGTTTTTTAGCATGTAGCAGCTCAACCAGGCTCATTAGATTATTAGTATGTCACAGCTCAACCCATACCATTAGTTAATTAGCAAGTAGCAGCTAAACCAGCATCATTAGTTTATTAGCGTGTAGCAGCTAAACCAGCATCAATAGTTTATTTGCATGTATCAGCTAAACCAGCATCATTAGTTAATTAGCAAGTAGCAGCTAAACCAGCATCATTAGTTTATTAGCGTGTAGCAGCTAAACCAGCATCATTAGTTTATTTGCATGTATCAGCTAAACCAGCATCATTAGTTTATTAGCATGTAGCAGCTAAACCAGCATCATTAGTTTATTAGCATGTAGCAGCTAAACCAGCATCATTAGTTTATTAGCATGTAGCAGCTAAACCAGCATCATTAGTTTATTAGCATGTAGCAGCTAAACCAGGATAAATATGAGTGGAGATGAGAGGTGGTGAAATAAGACGTGTCCCATGAACTGAAATGTACTGAAGGTTCTCCATCTGTTCTGTGTTCTATGTTCTGTCTGTGGAACAGGCTGACTGTAGTTCGTTCATATGTTCATGTATAGGGGTGATGAAGGTAAAGAAAGCATGCCATCTCCACACCTCCCTCCCTCCCTCCCTCATCCCTCCATCTCTCCTCCCCCTCACACTCGTGCGACTCCTCTGCCTGTGTGTGTTTGTGCGGGGCGTGCCGTGTCGCCATGGGGACCACATTCCCGTCAGCAAGGGGCTGCGGGTGTGCATGTCCGAGACGGGATGATGAGCTCTCAAGGAGGGAAGAGCTGACGAGAGGGACGCTCACACACACACACACACACACACACACACACACACACACACACACACACACACACACACACACACACACACATACACACACACACACACACACACACACACACATACACACACACACACACACACACACACACACACACACACACACACAGTCACACTTTTAACCCCCACACCTCCCTCCCAAACACACACACACACACACACACACACACACACACACACTTACATTTATTCAGTCACATTTAGGGTCCAGGTTCACCCCAGTACCCAGATTTGTTGGTCAGTCTCCTCAGTCCACTCCAGTCCGTTGGTGTGTAGCTCATACAGACCCCCCATACCCCAGATCTTGACCCCCCCTCCTCCACTGGTGCTGTAAGGAAGCTGCAGGTAGTCCAGAGGGAAGCTCAGTAAGTGAGTGGGAGCTGTGTGTGTGTGTGTGTGTGTGTGTGTGTGTGTGTGTGTGTGTGTGTGTGTGTGTGTGTGTGTAGCGTTTAGAGTTCCCATTCTTCTGCTCATCTTCCCTCCTTGCAGGGCAGGGCTTCTGCATTCTCAGTCTAGCTTCCTGGTTCCATGGACATGCTGCAGACCTCCGCGCTATTATTTACCCCTGACCCGTGTTTATTATTTACTCCTTACTCGTGTTTGTTATTGACATGTTATTGTTTATTTGACTCATGCTGCTAGCCCATGACCCCGCCCCCCCCATCCCACCCATGTCCAACCTTCAGACCCAGAGCATGAGTGTGAGCCGTCGGCGTGGAATAATCTGCGTGTGTTAACTATAATTTCTTACACACACACACACACACACACACACACACACACACACACACACACACACACACACACACACACACACGGTCAGTTTGTTTGTTTCGCCATGTGTTCACCTTTAGTATGTAAAATGTAAGGTTTGCTATTGGGTGTGGAACATGTGTTCAGATAAGATAAAGCCTTGATTATCTGTCAGGCACAGTGTGTGTGGGTGTGTGTGTGTGTTTCGGTCTTTTGGTCTCCATAGCTTTAGTGAAAAGTATGTGAGTGTGTTGGTTTTAGACTCGTGACTTTTGTGATTTAACCTGTCACATTCCTGTTACAAACATAGTGTACAGGTACTCACAGGTGTGTGTGTGTGTGTGTGTGCGCACCCTAACCTGTCAGTACAGTTTATTAGTCAGGTTTACTTTAGCACAGTCATACTTACCCATGGGTTTCACCATCTTCTTAGTCTTTTACATACACATACACATACACACACACACACACTCACATACACACTCCTTTAAGATAAGATTAGAAATACTTTATTCATCCCGAAGGAAATTTGACTG
>NC_063197.1:30995314-31000314 GCF_017589495.1 Alosa alosa | reverse complement strand
TCTCTAATCTTCTATACTCTCCCTTTCTCCCTTTGTCTTTCTCTTTCTCCCTCTCTCCCTCTCTTCCTCCATCTGTCGCTCTCTATCTCTCCCTCTCTCCCTCCATTTCTGGCTCCTGAATGGCTCTCTATAATCCCTTTCTCAGCATCCCACATCAGCTGTGCTGCTCAATAGGATTGAACTACATTTCACAATGCCACTGAACGGAAGAGTGTGTGTGTGTGTCTTGTACAAGTATCGTCGCGTCTGCGATGTACACATGTGTGGGAGTGTGTGTTTTTCCCAGGGCATGTAATTCATAAGGTGTTCTGTTTCCTGTAATCCTTGTGTGAGGCTTGTTTGTTCATCAACATAAACAGGTAAACATAAATGCAAACATAAACAGGCAGTGACAGCAGCATCTGAGGTCAGATTATCTCACCAGCGACGCCATCTCTCCCTGATGCGCAGTTTGGGATTAGACAGGGGTGAATTTAATCCAGCCTGCTGTTTGTGTGTGTGTGTGTGTGTGTGTGTGTGTGTGTGTGTGTGTGTGTGTGTGAGTGTGTTTTGGGGGGGAGGTGCTTGCTGGGTATATGGGGTCGCAGGCAATCTTTCCACACACGACCTCATACACACTGGTCAATATCAGCAAGTGTGTGCATGTGTGTGTGTTTGTTTGTGTGTGCACGTATGTGAGTGTGTATGTGAGAGCCTGTGTATAACCCTTCCCACAAAATACACACATCCCTTACTGGGAAACTGACAAGCTTCAGAGAGAGAGAGAGAGAGAGAGAGAGAGAGAGAGAGAGAGAGAGAGAGGGAGAGAGAGAGAGAGAGAGAGAGAGAGAGAGAGAGAATTTTTTGAATTTTAACAGCTCTTTATTACAAAACACACGATCACATTACCATAAAACCATCACTTTTTTTAGAAAAACTGAAAATCAAAGAAAATAACCTGAAAAAAATAATTCATTATCGACCAATGAGCATATTGCTCCACCTTGGCACCATTCTTCTTCAAAGAATTAAAATCACCTTTTGTTTCATAAAAGTCAAATTCTAATTTTACTCTTGATTTCACCAGGCGAATAAAATGTCAATTACATCATGGTCAGAGTCTTTTCAATCTTATTCTTCCTACTTATATAAATGGCCATCTTAGCATTCCCAAAGATATAATTAATCATTTCACACTTGCAAGCGTTCTTTCTGAACATATTTAAACCCCAATATGAAGGTCTGAATAGAGAAAAACTCTCCAAAACACTCTAATAGCTTTGCCAACAACTTAAACAAAGGTGGCAGTCTGAAACAATTTGAGTAGGCATGAAAAACAGTCTCTCTCTCCAAACAAAAAGGACATTCATGGCTTACATTTTGATTTAAAACAGAAATAAAAGAGTTAACTGCCAAAATACCATGCAGTAACCTCCATTGTAAGTCCCCAGCTCTTTTAGTTAATGGTGGTTTGTATAGAGATTTCCACTCTGGTTGAACATTACTTACTAAACCAAAAGTAGAACGCCAAGGCGTGTCAACCTTTCCATCTAGCCTTTCTTTATTTATCACTTTAACACAGGTCTTGTAAAGACATTTACCATTGACTTTGCTGAAATCTATTTCTTTTGGAGGGGGCAAAAAAATACCTTTACAATCATTTAATTTCAGTGTAAGTGACAATTCAGGAAAAGGGTCTTCTCTATCAGGAATCAAAACGCCATCAACATAATTCTTTATCATTTTAGCTCCACGTGATGTTAGTTCTGTTCTCCAGCAATGCAACATCTTATCCACCATACGCCAAGGACCTCACTCCCATGCATTACAGCCAGTGTGGCACTGTCCATAAGAGAGCCTGATACATCCACCAAATGACTTAAGCGTGTAAGTCCAGTACTGCATAAATAACTGTTCAATCCAGGCATTACATTCTTTGAAATGTCCAGTCTTGATCCATAGATTAGAGGCTCCTCTAGGAGCCAATGCAAAGAACCAGTCTCTTCCATTCGGCTAACATTAAATAAACCCCAGATCTTAAAAAGTCCTTTATAAAAAACAGGTAAATCAATACAATGTATTGCATGAGGATCCAGGAAAAACAAAGATTTGTCTAAACCCAAACCACTCACATTATGCATGATTTCACAAGCCACAGGCCTCCAAACAAGATCTTCTGGCCCAGTAAGAAACCTCTGAATGAACTGAAGCCTAAAAGCAGCTGCTCTACTGGGCAAATGGATTAAACCCTGGCCACCTTCTTCTTTTGGTAAATACAAAACACTCTGAGGGATCCAATGCAACTTATCCCAGAAGAAATCTATTAGGGTTGACTGGATCTTCATTAAAAGACCTGATGGTGGATCTAAAACAGCCAGCCGATGCCACAAAAAGGATGCCACTAGATTATTGATAACCAGACAGCGTCCCCTATATGACATCTGAGGTAGTAGCCATGTCCATTTTTTTAAACGTCCCTTCACTTTTTCAATGACTCCATCCCAATTCTTTTGTACAGTGTTATCATCTCCCAAAAAAACACCCAGATATTTGAAACCCCCTTTTTTCCAATTTAACCCTTCTGGGAGTTTGGCTGGTCCATCTACCCAATCACCTATCTGAAAAGCATCACTTTTTTTCCAGTTGACTTTTGCAGATGATATCACTCCAAAATCCTTCACAACATCATTTAAGGTATCAACATCATTTTGATCATTGACTACTACAACCAAATCATCGGCATATGCTGATAAACAAAAAAACCTTTTCACAATTGGACAGAGAAAAGCCAGTCATTTTACACCTTAATTTGTGAAGCAAAGGTTCTATTGCCATGGAATAGAGCATTCCAGACAATGAACAACCTTGTCTTACACCTCTTAGTGCTTTAAAAGGGGGACACAAACCACCATTAACTTTCACTATACTCTCAATGTCATTATAGAGCACCTTAATTAAATTAATAAAACCCGAATTGAATCCAAAAGCCTCTAACACCCCCCATAAATACTTATGCTCAACTCTGTCAAAAGCTTTTTCCTGATCCATGAAAACAAATCCAAAATTCTTTTTTTAACTTACTAGAAACTTCAATTGCATCTCGAACAAGGAAAATATTGTCAAAATTGACCTTTCAGGAATACAGTAGGTTTGATCAACATGTATTATTTGTTCCATCACTTCTCTCAATCTAGTTGCTAGTGCTTTGGAAAACATTTTAACATCAATGCACAGGAGAGACACTGGCGCCAATGCTTCAAGTCGGTCAAGTCACCTTTTTGGTAACAGTGTCAACACAGCCCTTCGACAGCTCAGAGGAAGGATTCCTTTCTCTATACTGTCATTCAGCACTTCATGGAGATCTTTCCCCAATACTGCCCAAAAGCCTTTGTAAAACTCAACTGGCAGTCCATCAATGCCAGGAGCACGCCCATTTTCCATACCCATCAGGGCTGTATAGAGTTCTTTCAGTGATAAAGCTCCATCCAGCATCTTTGCTGAAGCCTTTGAAAGCGTTGGCAAGTCATGAAGGAAACCACGTTCAATCTCCTGATTTCCAACCAATTCACTTTTAAAAGTTCTGAGTAAAAATTCCTTACTCGTTGTCTTATTTCATTTGGCTTAGTCAACAATATTCCTGTTTCTGAGCGCACAGCATGAATGAACTTTTTCTTCCATTTTTCTTCTCTAAATTAAAGAAATACTTAGGCGGAACATCCATTACAGATACATTTTGTATTCTTGAGCGGATCAAAGCGCCCTGTGTTTTTTTCCCCAAAAAATCAGCCAATTCCACTTTTTTACTTTTAAGTAATTCTATTTGTTCTGAATTTCCTTTGTTATCAACCACATTTTGCAAATCCACAATCTCCTTTTCTAAAGTTTTCATGGATCTAGCTAGGTCTCTACTGACATTGAAAGTATATTTTTGACATACATGTTTAATTTGAATTTTTGCTACATCCCACCATTGTTGCAAAGAGGGAAAAAAAGGCTTCTCCAACTTAAAACTCTCCCAAAAAACAGCAAAAGCTTCTCTAAAAGTTTGATCGTCCAACAACATCTTATTAAAATGCCAATACGCACTTTTTGGTTTAACCGCAGATTTTATAAGTACACAACATGCCATGCAATGGTCAGAAAAACCAACAGGACTGATATAGGAACATCGAAAAGCACTAAAAAAATGCTTAAAACAGTACATTTGGTCAAGTCTTGCCATTGATAAATAATTATCACGACAATGAGACCAACTATATTGCCTTTGTTTTTTGTGAAAAGATCTCCATATGTCAATCAATTCATATGCTTCAATTAACTCAATAAGACGCTTGCGAGAGGCTACATGAGGTTCTACATGATTTCTATCTAAAATATCAGCAGTACAATTAAAATCACCACCCAGAAAAAGAAAATCAGTACTATTACATGCACCAAGAACATCACCAAGCTTATCCAAAAAACACGTCCTCTCTGCAGCTAAGGTAGGAGCATAAACACAAATGAAAACAAAAACATCATTTTCAAAAACTGCTTTTACTTTCAATAGTCTTCCTTTAACCACCTCTTCCACATCATAAGAATATGGAAGAAACGACTTTGAAAAGAGGATAGCAACACCTCCACTTAAGGGCGATTGTGACTGAGTATGGTACGCCCATCCCACTCCTTCACCCAATCAACTTCATTAGTTAAAATTCGCTATGTGTCTCTTGAACAAGGAAAACATCAATATTTTTCTGTCTGCTTAATTCATAGAATTCTGCTCTTTTCCTCCCGTCTCTGGCCCCATTCAAATTCAAAGTAGCTTACTCTAACAAGCCCATTTCAAAAAAAAAAAAGAAAGTAACCAGAAAAAGACAAAGAAAATAAACATACATATTTTACTGAGTATCACCATCATTTCCAATCGGTTCTCCTTTTTTCAACTTATGACAATCTTAACCAAGTTTAAACATCTCTTGGTCAGTAAAACCTCCGGTCCTCATTTGTCCTCATTAGATATTTAGCATCATCAATGA
>NC_063197.1:30977814-30980314 GCF_017589495.1 Alosa alosa | reverse complement strand
AAAAGTGTGTGTGTGATGGAGGGAGTTCTGGAGTCTTTAAGATGGAGGGTTTGCGATAGAAACAGTTTGTGCCTGTGTGTGTGCTTGTGAGAGAGAGACTCAGTTTTGTGTCTGTGCGCTTGTGTGTGTGCTTGTGTGTGTGTGTGTGTGTGTGTGTGTGCAAATGTACTTGTGTGTGTGTGTACATGCATGTGTTTGTGTACAGGTGTGTGTGTGCGTGCGTTCTTGAGTGCGTGTGTGTGTGCGTGTGCGTGCGTGCGTGCGTGTGCGTGTGTGTGCGTGTGTGTATGCGTTTTATCTGGGAGATAACAGTGGGGTAGCAGAGCTCAACATGAAGTAAGATTGCACTGAAAAATGGGTTGGCATGGCAACAGACATCACTACTGTTCTTTTAGTGGCGCTGGATAGGTGTACTCTGCAATTACTCCCTCTGTCTCCTCTGTCTCCTCTGTTCTCTCCATCTCTGTCTATCCATCTCTCCATCTCTTTCTCACTGTTATATCACTCCCTTACTCCTCCCTCTCTCTTTCTGTCTATCCCTCTCTCTTTCTCTCCCTCTTCCCTCTCTCTATCTTCCTCTCTCTCTCTCTCGCTCTCTCCTCTGTCTCACTGTTCTCTTTCTTTCTCCTCTATCCCCCTGTTCCATCTTTCCCTCTCTCCCTCCAACCTCTCTGTTCTATCTTTCCTCCATATTTCTGTTTGATCTAACTCTCTCTCTCCTTCCATCTCTTCTCTCTCTTTCTTTCTTCCTCCTCTCTGTATTCTATCTATCTTTGTCTCAGCATTTCTGCAGCAGAGCAGGAACACACACACATACACATCCACACACACACACTGTGGAAATGGCTATCTGACTGTGTGTGTGTCTCTGCAGGCTTGAGGAGATGAAACTGCACACCAGGTCACCATCCCAGCCTTTCAGGTACACCCCCCCACACACACACCCTTGCTTCTCAACTCCCACCCCCTATCCACCCCCCTCAGAGCTGCTAATGCCCCAACGTTCTACAGTAAAATAAATTAAGTATATATACTCTTTTTGATCCCCTGAGGGAAATTTCGTCTCTGCATTTATCCCAATCCGTGAATTAGTGAAACACACACAGCACACAGTGAACACACAGTGAGGTGAAGCACACACTAATCCCGAGCGCGGTGAAGCTGCCTGCAACAACATGGTATTTCGGGGGGAGCAGTGAGTGGTTAGGTGCCTTGCTCAAGGGCACTTCAGCCGTGCCTACTGGTCGGGGTTCGAACCGGCAACCCTCCGGTTACAGGTCGGAAGTGCTAACCAGTAGGCCACGGCTTCCCCAACAAACACACACACGCACATGCATCCCACACACACACACACACCCTAAATTAATTACCGCTGAAACATATAATTACTGCTGTCAATGGCAACAGGTTTTGTGCTTCTGATTTGCGTCTTTCATCGCTCCGCAAATAGTCCGGTCACTTCATTCAAAAGTGAAAGCAGACGATTGATCGGCTGTGTTCTAAAGAAATGTTTGATTCACGTTCAGTGTGTGTTGCGAACTATTTGTTTCTCAGCAAAAGCCACGACGAAACGGTAACAAATAAATGTAAAGAGACAGAGAAAAGAGAAAAACAAATACATGTGTTTTCGTTTTGGCAAGTAGCCGTATAATAAACGGGTTAATGTATAGAACGCCAGTCATTATCGGGAAAATAAGTCCCTTCAGGGCGTGTCGGGGTCTGGTTCGCCCTCTTGGGACTTATTTTCCCGATAATGACGAGCATTCTATACATTATCCCTTACATATCTACAGCCTTCATTTGCTGTTAATGGGTGCAGCCATACTTTGGGTTTAAATGGGTAAGAGCACAGTATATTGGTGCCGGTATATACACAGTTGAGAGTTGGTTGAGTTAGTTTGAGCATGCTCAGTAAGGTCGCAGAGTTAGTTTGAATGAGCGTGCTCAGTAGGGTTGGAGGAGATCTCGTTTGAGCGTGCTCGGTAGAGTTGAAGAAGAGCTTGTTTGAGCGTGCTCAGTAGGGTTGGAGGAGACCTCGTTTGAGCACGCTCAGTAGAAGAGCTTGTTTGAGCACCAGAGCAGAGGTTATTGAGGTTATTGCCTATTTTGGCCATCCTGAGAGCTGCACTTGAAGCACCCGTGTGTGTGTGTTTGTGTGTGTGTGTGTGTGTGTGTGTGTGTGTGTGTGTGTGTGTGTGTGGATAGAGCCTGGCCCTTAATTAACTTAACACAAAAGAGGAGACATGGAGAGCTCTCAGCCGAGTTGGACTGCCTACTCCCCTCGCCTCTCCTGCGTGTGTGTGTGTGTGTGAGTGTGTGACCGAGAGGGGAGGAAGGGTGGGTAAGCTTGTGTGCATCCATTGTCCTAAAACACGTTCAGATACAAACAAACACCCACACATACAGTATATAAACACAGAAATAAAACACAAGCACACACACACACACACACAAACAATTCACTCCCTCTTTTCCTTGCGAGGCTCGATACACACAATAA
>NC_063197.1:30970314-30972814 GCF_017589495.1 Alosa alosa | reverse complement strand
GTCTAGCAACTCTTCTTTGGCTTGCAAGCTAGAAAAATGAAACTTCTATCAGGCCAATCACATCGTGTATAGAGTCAGCGACGATTCCGTGTGAATTTCCAGCTACTTGAAATCAAAGAAGATGGATGCTGCTGCTGGCGAACAGTGGTCTCGGAGTTAAGCTTTTTTTAAATTGGCAAAAGTTTGATCAACTAGCCAACTTTCTCCGCTGGTGGGAAAATGCATGGGACTCATGAGTTATAGCGCTATCCTATTGCATGAAGAGGAAATTTGAAAGACAACAGTTTATCCCGCCCCTTGGATTGAGTAGTGCCAATGGTAAGTTCCCAGACCCTACATCTTGATGTGGGTCTGGCTCGTCAGGCTAGTTTGTCATGTGTTGAGGGAAAGTTTGTGAAGTATTCCACCGAGATGAATGGGTAGGGACATGGGTGCAGAATGTAATATGATTAAATTAAAGTTACTTTTCTCGCGAACTGTTTGCCACAACAACTAGCGACTAACATCGTTTAAAAGCTGAGAAAAAGCTCTTTTGTGTGATGTGATACGTGTGATGTCTGTGTGATGAGTAGGCTACTTCGCCTTAGTTCAAGATTGGGTGAATTTGGACGCACTCTCTTTTTTGCCGTGCTCTGTCACTTACTATACATGCCATGAATGTAACATGCCTATGATAAGGCTTTGCAGGTGTCCAGTATGGTCAATCAATTGTCTCAATTGTGTTTAATGTGACGCGCCGAAGCTACATTCATGCATTGTTTTGCTCCGGTTGAAAATGTTTCTGCGTAATTTTGCAGCTGTGATCAAATGCCTTCAATAAATTCCACTTTTATGTTATAAATATAACATGCCTATGATTAATATATAGGCCTCTCGTATGTTAAATCAAATTGGCTTTGCCCACTCGTTCTTTCTGTGCCCACCCATTTGAACATTTCTGGCTATGCCACTGTTTTAGATCCCATGCAAATTGACCAAGAAGAGCCAAACATCTTCGTCTACGGTGATCATTAAGTCTTTCAACTGAACTTCTCCCTGCTTCTCTTAAATGTCCCCTCCAAATTACTTTTTTTTGTCTGAAGACGTTGATCGCAAGAATCTAACATTCTAAGCAACAGCAAAGTAAAGCAACTTCACTTGCATTTGTAGGGTACTAAAAATGTGCGCAGCAGCTAACCAAAGTGCAGTCGGTTCTCCCGCCATGGTTTTGGAAATCATACACACACCTGCTGCATAATAAGGCCTACGACTATCACTCTACACGCCCCCTGTTGCACGTCACATTTTCATTTGCTAGCTGGTCCAGCCTCCAAAATGCCGGATCATGTGAGCAGATCTGCAGGCTGGCAAATTTTCATCTCGTTTTCAGACACACGATGCGGCAAAAAAGACGTCTCCTCTTCCCGTAAATTTTGCGTGATCTCTGTGTAAAAAAGGGCTATAGGCGCGACTTCTCACACACACACACACACACACACACACACACACACACACACACACATAGGCGCGACTTCTCCCTGTTCAGCCACTACAGCAGTAGCTAGGTCTACATGTAGTGGTGGGGAGACTTTCTTTTAATGAGGAGACACAGCACTAAAAAAATTCTCCACAGAAATGCATGGGGTTAGTTGCTAACGGCAATATGGCAGTGGTCGACACATATCCTGCCCATTCCTGCTTAAAGTGCGTTTCCAAGATGGCCGCCGAGTGGTTTGACTTCTGCCCGTTCAGCCTCTACCGCTGTGGCCAGGTTAACATGTGGGCTTTTTTTATTAAATTCATTCCAGTTGAAGACGTTGGATCAGCTGTTTACCACGTCATGACAATGTAATCTTATCAGCTGTTGTATACAGGAAACAGTTAATCGGAATAGCCGTGTGACATGCAGGCATTCATTCTGCTTGCGGTGAGGTTTCAATCAGCTCAACAATACAAATCTGTCATCTGTGCAGCTCGGTTATGAGGCAACAGCGGGAAGCTAATGCATGCTTACTGGAAGTGAAGAACAGTGAACGCAAGAAACAGGTGGTGTCAGCTGTCTCGGAAAACAGTGGCTATTTTGATTAAAGGTAAACTATGCAGTATTGGCAATTTGATTAAAGGTAAACTATGCAGTATTGGCAATTTCCTTCCTGTTTTTTTCACTGTTCCTTACTCGTTATACTTCCTGACACTGAGACCGTCGGCCCGCCGGCCCACAGTTGCAAGGGGGGTTTTTCCGCTCACATGCGCTAGGGGGAAGCGAGACGGCCACCATTCAACCCAAAAAAAGTCATATAACCATTCCAATGACTCTGAAGCTGTTAAATGAAGGTACATTAAGCTAAAAAACTTGCATATTAAGCTAAAAATCCTGCATAGTGTGCCTTTAAGATCTTAGGAAATAGTGTCATAATTGACTAGGCTCTGCTGTGGATGAAGGGCCCTATCCTGCACACGGCGCTAGGTGGCACAAAGTGTGCCACAAGGCTTATTCTCATCTTGCGCTCCACTTTCATTA